>NW_016690195.1:4825570-4887439 GCF_001604755.1 Lepidothrix coronata
CTTACATTATTTGAAACTAATGTGAGTTTAGCCAGCCTACAATTACTTATTTTTGCTAACAGAAACAACATTTAATGTGATTCATTATAAGAAAATCCTAAGAGCTTCGAAAATAGGAAAGCACCTAATTTGTTTGGCAGAATTATTTCAAGTAACACCAACTAAAGTTTTGAAAAGGTATGCAGTTCTGTGTTTGAGGCACTGAAAGCAAACATGGCAAACACCCGACAACTGTGAATGAAAGGCACTGGGAGCAGGAGTTTGGGAACTGTGGTTTTCAACTTCAGAGGAATCATTTAAATCCTTCGTGGCAGCTCCTCAGATAAAGGGAAAACAGCATTCTCTGAAGGGTGGCCAGCTGTTTAGGACTCAATAATCAGGTTTTTATTCAGCCAGCCTTCTGGAGCTGCTTCTATCACAGATAGTGATGCTGGCAAGCAAAATAAAGAGCTTTTATGTCATAGGATGCATTCTTGTAATAATGGATACTCCTTTCTTTATGTAGGAGCTAAACTCTTACTGATTGCTTCTAAATGTAGCTTTTGCACTTTTACAGCATGCAGTACTGTGCCGTGAGAAACCCCAGAGGGGCACTGCTTTGTGTCCCACCTGGGCAGAGCCCTGTCAGCAGAAAGAGCAAATTGCTCTCACTTCCAGTTTTCTGGGGCCTTGGGGGAAGGGAGGCAATCAGCATTTCTGAGAATCATGTTACTTGAATTTAAAGATCTGAATACCAACGTAGTTCCACATGCTATGACTTGAATGTTTGTGTTTACAATATATTTGTTTCTCTCCTAAATCTTATGCTAACTAGATGTGCAGTAATAAATAATTTGGGATATATTTATGGGTTTCATTCTCTTTTTCCAGCATTGTACTGTCTGTTCAGATGAAACAATGATTAAAAAAAAATTAAAATCAGTTACTTAGATTGTCCACACTTCTTGTATCTTCAGGTTTCTTCTTTTTTTCTTTTCTTTTTTTTTTTTTTAAATAAGCTGATTTAAGTTTCCTACATATTTATCTTTAAACAAAATAGGGGAGAAAATATTATTGAAAAAAGTTTTGTATATTATTCCCTCACAATAAGATCCAGTATTTTGGTTTTCCTCTTCATTTACACTGAATTTTTAGTCTACAAATATCAGATGGGTTAACAGCATTTTCGGTCTTTTATTCCCATATCCATTGTTTCAGTTTAATGCTTCTGAGGTAGAAATCCTTTATATTGTAATGCAGATTACAAATATTTTGCTATTCAATCAGTTTTCAGTTCTGATGGTAAAAGTTATACAAGTTTTAGCAGTTCTACCAGCCAACATGATCCCTTGTTCTCAGATATGTTAGGTTTATTCTATCCTTCCATCACTGAGAAAACTTATTTCTATTTTATTTTTACCCTCTACTCACTTTTGATGAAAATCAGTATCATATTATTGTCCTCTCTCGTATTTAACAAGTGAACAATGAACAATATTTATCACTCAACAGAGTCAAAAAAATTTCAACAAATTCTTACCTGTAATTCTGTTTTTCATTTCCTATGTGAAATCTGTCATACTGTGAGTATGCTCGGTTTCCTTCCCAGTCCATTAATTCAATTCTTAGAGAATATTGCCTCTGACTTGTTATTGCAAAGATAAATTCATTTCCCAGCCAATGTTCACCTGATGGGCTACCAAAACCCTAGAAGAAAAGTTGGCAAAATAACTAGATGTAATTATTGTAATTGGTAGAACCTTTATACAATAATAAAACCACCAGTATGTTTTACCTACATATTCTAATTACCGGTCATAGCTTTCTGTGCTCCAGTTAGACTGTCTCTAAAATGACTCTACTAATATTCAAGATGTAGGAATGTCATGAAGTTCAACTGATATTTGAGAGGGCAGTTGAGGTTATCAATTGAAAATCATTTTCCAGTTACATGGTATTAATAGTATGGTGCTGTATTTGCACATCCTTCAGTGTGAATATTGGACATAGTTATATTCTATAATACATTTCATATGGTGTCAAACCTAGTTATCATTAAGACAATTAAATCAAAACAGATTTCTATACATTATAAAATATTAAAAAGAGTTTACATTAGCATAGATTATACACCAAATTCAAGCTAGCTGTAGGTGATAGGTCATGTCTTAATCTTTAAAGGAGAATGGACAATACCTTTACTGTCAAGTATCTGCCACAACTAATGGAGGGAAGTTTGTAGTTTAAAATTTCCTTCTGTATATAAGATCTGCTGGACAGGTCAGTGCCTGTTCCTATACAGTATCCTAAAGCACAGGAGAGGATATCGTAACTCTATTTTCTAAAAATGAAAAATAAACAACAGCAGAATATTTAAGGTACTTAACTCCCTTCACATTTCATATATTCAGATGATCTTATTTCCAGATAGGCAAACTATATAATTTTCAAACATGGAAAAATAATAATGAAAGAAAAAGTATGTATTCCTAGACCTATGTTTTTGTGCATTTTCCAGGTTTTAAGTTGTTTAAATTGTAGTGAATATTTTACTACTTTAAGATTAAAGATTTATTTAATGTTATTAATTTATTTACTATATATTAGAATTATTTTTCTTCATAAAGTATTAGTTCATACCTGAGAACTCCTAGCTCCATTTCTCATTTTCCTTTTCTTTCTCTTTAAACAGTAGAAATTATTTTAAACCATAATCTTTACTTGTGAAGAACTAGTCCAACATGACTGTTCTTATTCATATTTCTTAAGATAGGAAAAATGGAATGAGAAATCTTCTGATTTGCTTACAATGATATTCTAGGAGCATTTTAGAAGACCTTGTGGAAATTTCCTGATCAAATTAAATGAAAGATTGGATTATTTCCAGAAAGTACATATTTTTAAAAGGGTTAAAGTAAAGAGATTTCCTTGGAACTCAAAGTTAGATAAGGAGAAATGTGGCTGTGAGACACATTGGCAAGACATTGGTCTTCTCTATATACTGTTTCAGTCACTCCTAACATAGGATGAAAGCATTGAAAGTAGAATCCTCTCTCTCTTTTTTCATAATTGCATTGCTCTGGCTCCAGATCTGATTCGTTGGGTCCATTGAGGATGAAATCCTGCCTCCCCAGAGGCCATGTGGTAGCATAGTTAATACTCAGGCAACGCATAGGTATATTAGCTTCAAACTTCTAAAGAAATTTAATTAAAAAAATTTAGAAGCTTAGAAGTTTGATTGGACCAAAAAATAAATAATGGAGGGATTTTTTTTATTGTTATTGTTCCTCCAGGGAATTGCATTAGAAAGTACTTTACTCAGGAGTCATTTTTGTTTTCACTGCCCTACCTAAGCTAATAACAATATTTGGTGACTTACTAATACTAGAGGCTAAGTCATGCCCCTTTTGGTTACACTGAGTACATTAGTTTGTTTTGAATAAGCATCTCTGCTTTTTGGCTCAAAGACCATCAAGTGATACCTATGGACAAAGTGTTTTTAATCTGCAAGAATTGAAATTCAGTAATCTGTGGCAAGTCTCAGAGAAGTCTCAAACTGAAATATGGGAGGATACTATTAGTTGGCTTTTTGCTTTATGTTATTTCATTATATCCCCTTTCTCAAGAAGACTATTTCCTAGAAAAGTCTCTGTAAATACTGGCTGTAGCTAATACTGGTGATATCTTGCTTTGAACACATCCATCTTCCAGTGTGAGCTCCTGCTCCTCAAGCTTTCCCATTATGATGCTTCTGTTATCTCTCACCTACTGCTTTGATGGCAGTCGCAATCATATTTGGCTTCACACATTGTTCTTAAAATACAAGAGCTGATTCCTCACCTGTATAAACCCTGCCTACAGCTGACATACCCTTCTATAGTTATCACCATTTTCTATCTGTTCCTTTGATTCTTTCCATCTTCTTGCCTTATCTCTCTACCCTGTGACTGTTACACATGGTGTCTCCTGTTCTAGCATCTTTGGCAGTGTCATACCACAGGAGTCAGTGGTTTGTCTCTGACATCTTCTGTTACCACTGGTCACTGCCACTTGTTTCAGAGGAAGGCAAAATATGCTCTGCATTGACTACATAATGGGAAGTTTGTTTCTCTAAAATGCAGAATGTAGAAGTGTAACACAGTTGTTTATATATCAGTCAAAGTGAGTTTCTTTGCAGTCTACATAGGTTTTATTCACAAAAGATATATAATTATCATCAGCATCATCAGCTGTCTTTCTTTAAAGGAAGATTTTCAGGAAATTCTCTCTCCCTTTTTCCCAGTGCTGGAAAGCTGAAGAGACTCCCCTTTGAACTGTGGCTTTGTTGAATTATATATGTCTTATCTTATTTGGATTACAGCCTATTCAGAATGTAATACATATGGCTTTTTTAACATTATGTGTTCCCATATGTATTCTATAGAAACTCCAGATACCATATATAATTATTCTGAAATAACAATTTTTATTCTTTGTCTTTACACTTCCATCTCCCTTTTCACACCTGTTATTACACTAAGATGAAAATCTATCACTAGGTGGCTTGCTCTCCTGACCTGAGGAAATGAAGCTTCAGCAATACAGAACAGAAGGAATATACAAAGGAATATTAAAAATTCTGAGGAAAGCCATCACATTAGTTATGAAAAAACGAATCTTACTGTAAGGGGCTACAACACCAAAACTCAGATTAGAAATGCAACCAAGGAAGTAAGTGGGATATAAAACATAGCTCTGAAGAAAGGAATGTTCCTAAGGAGAAGTAATGTACTTTATTAAACACCTAATATGGCTGGAAAGAAATAAACAAACAAACAGGCACTCAAATCTTTCCTAAACCAGAGAGAAGCAGTACATTTCTGTAAGCACAGAGCTGGCAACAATTTCTTCAGGTATAATTTTATTTATGCCAAACTCAACTGTTTCCAACCTGTATTTAGTCTGCAGTTTACTGCCTATATTTCAGAGCTGAAGAAAGACTTGCATGCGTGCTGGTTTTTTCCAGATACTTTGGCTGACTTAATAACAACAGAGCTCTCCTTTTTTATATCTTACTTAGATTGTCTCTACTACAAGAACACTAATACTTTGATGAGATAGGTAAGCTTTTGTTTGCAGAACAGAATGATGAAATATTAGCCAACCCCCCTCAAAAAAAATTATTTAATTTTGCATTTCCATTTCTAACACAGAGGGTGCCAAAGAAAGTGGTTGTGCTTAGTTCTTCTGATTTACCTTCAAGATCTTTAGCTGTCAAAGTACATTGTAGAATTTTGTCTTCAAACAAAAAATATTTTTTTCTTTTCTCAGTGTCCTGGTTAGGACAGCTGAGACCAGTTCATCATGGTATGGGTGTAACCCAAAACTGTGTATTCTATAGCCTTCCATGCCATTTCCCAGAAATTGTTAGCAGTAGAGGCCTGTAGATGTTCCTGTCCTCATACCCTTTTATGGGATTCCCTGCTCTGAGGGAAGGACTGAGCATTCCTGCCTGAACTGGAGAATATATAAACTTGGAGTTTTCGAACCTTTTTACCGCTCGTGGGATCCAGAGGAGGATTGCAGCTCACTGCTCTCAGCCAGACTACAGCTCACCGGTCTCGGCCAGACTGAGACCACCACCCTCGACTGGACTGCAATCACCATTTTGACCAGACTGCAACAGCTCTCCCACCAGCAGGTTTTTCTGCTCTCCCTTTACTTTGGACTCAGGGGGAGCCCGGGGAACACCGCTTTGATCATGCCCCAGGGTGCTGGGTTGTACATTTGGGTTTTTGTGGATTGAAGCCGGTTGTTTGTCTGTATAATCATACTTGTTGTGTTGTTTTATTAAATTGTTATTCTGACTTGTGGTCTCTCTTTTGAGTTGAGTTCATTTCCCCTGCTGGTTTACCTTTAAACCAGCACACTCAGTCAGAAAACTTTTTTGTGCAATACTTTTTGAACACTTTTGAGGTTGGGTTAAAAATCACACAAACCTAAACTTCAACAAGGTTTCAGTAGAACTGGTGTCTGTGATGGGAGAAAGGCTGAAGCAGAAGCTCAGCAGTTGCCTATTCCAATTGCCTATAAGGACATGCAGAGCAGCTGGCCAAGTGCAGATGCTGAGCATGTATTGTCTCAGAGGATCCTTAGAAATCTGAGAGAGATTTCAGGGACATAAAAGGGGAACTTTAGCTTCTGCCACAGAGAATCTTAGAAAATAATAGGGATTCAGGAGACTATTAGTAATAAGAATGAGAGTTCCATGTGGGACACAGGACAAAAATCCACAGAAAAGCAGACATCATTAAATCTGCTGTTCATGAGAGAATTCAGTAATCGTTCATTAATTAAAATTCAATAATGAAATACAAGCATTTTAGTTTATACTATACCACTTAAGTTTATACTTCTGCCCAAATTTGTGGGGCCCCAAGTGATAAGATGCCCACAGCCTTGCCTAAGACCATGTTTGTCATCTTCTTTGGACAAGAAGTTTGGTTTTGAGAATGCCTTAGGGCACAGAGTTAAATCTTAAAATTTAACATTAGAAGTCACCTATTGCAGACCCAAAGCTGTCATTAAATGTGTTTACTTTCCAGTACACATATACACTGTCAACACACTTGTTGTTTTTTGCATTCATATCACTATAGTAAATACTTCCAAAATTATTTGTGTTAAAGTTTTGTGCCTAAACTCAAGGAAGTACATGAGGTGATCCAAGTTAGCCTCAGCTATCAATCCACTAGGAAAAGGAACATCTGCATTTCATGAATGTGTTTGCTATTAACTATATTTTAAGTCCCTCTGAAACCCAGTGTGCTGTAAGCACTGTTCCAAAATTGTATTTCAAATTACTAAAAGACACTATTTTGTCATTATCTTTCTATATTTTGTTCATTATATGTTTCTAAATAGAGAGATTAATTCTTTAAACTTTAGATTTTTTTTTCCAAAAATACTCAATTTTGCTTTTCCTTAGAAGTTTGCATAATATTTTGGGATGATCGGAAAATCAGAGGCTTTAAGTTCCCAAAAGAGTGTTTAATGTAATAATATTTTAATGTAATAGGGAAAGGTCAGAAATTTCCAGAAGTTCTCAGAATTCTTCATTTTCCTCATTAGCACTCTATGGAAGCTAGGACAATATAGCAGGGAAATATGCTTGCATTATAATAATATGCTGTCTTAACTGTCCACTACTAGTCACAAACAGAATACACAAATCTTCATGCTGACCTAACATGGATTATTATAATGTTTCACATTATTCTTCATAAACAGAAAACATTTATATTTCTCCTGATGAAAATTGCATTAAGATCATGTTTTGGCAAATGTTGATCTGAAACGAGATATAAAAATCACCAACAATTAGTAAATTTTTCCCCCAGGCTTTTTCATTGAAGAATAATAAGGTGATGTTTTGTAGTATATTTAGAGTAGGTTGTTCTCGCAGATGTGATAACATTTATTTTCAGAGAAAAAAAACCCATAATATAGAACCTTACTGACAATTTTAAAACTACTTATGTGCTACGATAAAGCAAAGGTGTTTTCTGGTTCCTTATAAATATATAGTAGATTCTGTAAATTCTGACATAGTGTCCAAGTTTTGTGAAAAAAAAAAAAAGAATAACATATATAAACGTAATTTGTTATCCTTTTGTATGGATTAAAGTACTTCAAACCAGGAATCAAGGACAAAAAGACATGATTGTACAATATTTACTCTAGATGACATCTGAGTTCTACATCAGCTCGTTTCCAATTGCATGGTGATTACCAGAATCAAAACTTCTAAAGCAGTCATGAAAAACAAAGAAACAGAATTCAGTGCTCTTAAGAATTTACAAAGCTGATTCCTATTCAAAAATAATAAGCAGGGTGCAAAAGAATTTTATTAGCTTTGGCAAAATCTGTAAGAGTATTCTGCTTGAATCATGCTGCTCCAGATTCATTAAACAATTATCTCTCTTACTTTATTTATTTTGTCTGATAAAGCTCACAGGAAACTTTGACTTTTTATAGACAAAACAAAATTGAAACCAGACACAGTCGATATATCCTATGGGTTCATCTTCTGTCAGACAGTTCACTGAATAAAGCAGATAATAATTCAGTGTTTTACAGTAACAATGACTTTCCAGAAGCCATAAAGAATATTCAGCTCCCTTTGCCTTAGCTGAGAACGTGGAATGGATTTTCTTTAAGACAATTTCTAGAAAAGGTTTGTATACATTTTTGTATACTTGTATAATTTCATTTCCTTCACACTGAATTATTCATTATGTTATTTGAAATAAAGATATGGTCTATAGAAATTATTTCAATTTCCTCAGATGACAAATGTGTTAAATAATGTTAACTTTAAAGCGTATGGGAAAACAGTGCTAAATATTCAGATTTTTTTTTACTAGAAAATGCTAACAAATGTTTGTTGACAAGTTTTAAAAAAATGTTTAGATTGAAGCCAGAGGTACCTTCTAAAAAGACTAAAACAAAAACTGAGCTAAACAAAAACTAAGCTATTGTCAGTTTAAATGAAGAGCTAGATGTCTGTCTAATTATCCCAAGTTTGAAAAGTGCCTCAAAACCTTGTTCATAACCTGCATCAATTCAGGCTGTTGCACTTCATTCTAGACCAAATATATTGGTAGACATACAGAAATTATGTTAACCTTTTACTTTTTCCTTCTCAAACACACACAATATCAGTAGTAGCAAAATTCCTGATGAAGAAGAATCACAGTGACAGAAAGCATGTTTGAAGTGCAAACCTTGCACAAAGGTTACCTTTGGTTAGGCAACGAGCCCAAAAGAGCTCAGTTTTCTCCATACATATCCTACATGTAAAACAACTAGTACATCTGAAAATGTACTAGGAGACTTTCTTATTGAGACAATCTTTCTCACTCTAGGACAAGTGGATTCTAGGAATGTACAGACACTTCGTGTGCCTCCTAATAAGAGCATGCCAGGGAGATAGATATATTTTAAAGAAAAGGAAACTAATTTTTTCCGTATAATCTAAGAAAGAAAAATTTTGAGCTTAAAATTATTTAAGCTTAAGATAACTCTTTTAGTATTTGCAAAGAAATAAATGGTATGTCTTAGGGCTAAGAATTTAAAATGAAATAAAAAAGTCCATAAAAAGAGTATTTTTGTTTCATTTCATGCAAAAAGAAATACTTTGGAGAGGTAGGACTTAATTCTCTTTTCCCAATACACTGATTAATCTCAAATAGCAAAGATGAACATGACTAGGAGCACAGATTCTGAAGGAAAGATCAAGAGCCTGTATGTGAGTTTGAGCAGTGACTTGAATTTAAGTCCCATAATCTGTCTAAATAGAACAAGCATCAAACTTATGGGTTGCCCTTGAATCTTTTGCTTTGGTTCAGCTGCTACGCTAAACACTTAAACAAGAATAGAAGATGACTGACATCAGAGTCAAAAAGTTACAGTTCTAATTCAGCATGAGCCCCAAAGTGAAGAGCTGCTCCAACGAGTTCCAAATGGAGCAGATCAGACAGGAGATGCTCCTCCCTGTGGAGAATGCTCTTACATGATGAGAGCACACAACTCTCATTTGGGAAGAACTCTGCTACAATTCTACTAAATTTTCAAGTCACAAATCTTAAAAACAACCTCACAGAATCTCACCTGGCTCTTCTAAAACAGTGTTTCCATCTTTTGGTTAGAAAGATTCTTTAATGACATTAATCTTTCTCATGGTGCTCTGCTGCTCTACAGGCTGTTAGTATAACTAAGCTAAATCTTGATATCATTACACAAAACTTACTATGTAACAGTCTTTGAAAGACTACATGAGTCTTATCAGCATAAAATTAATGGTGTTAAATTGAAGCATTGGTGGTAAAGTAGGCACAAGTATATAGCCATGTGTCAACACAACACTTGAAACTGATGTTAATCAGTAATACTTGCATGGGAAAGGCTGTGCTGAGTGTAACACATTTAAAACACAACTGTACTCCAACACAAAATTTTGTTTAATTTTACATCCAAATGTATTCTCCAAAATGAAAAATATGCCCCCTTGTGTAGTAACATCTCTGGTGCCCAGTCTAGTGATCCAACCCTCTCCGAACAAAATATTGTTTCATTCTTGCTCCCTTAGATCATTTTGTTGAAATGCACACTGTAGATTAAGCCTTGGTCAGGACCAGAAGAGTTTCATGAGGATATTTTCATAAAACTGAATATAGTTTCTCACCACCTCAATATCATGCCTGTCTCTACTGGACATGCTGGATTTAGATCTCAGGAGAAGCAGAGAACATGCTGACTATTTTTATAGAACTGATGAAAGTGACAATTATCTGAGTAACAGTTTCAGTCAGAAGTGCCTGTTTATTAAACTAGCATGACATGCCATTCTTTATCATAAAGGGGTGGGTCTCTATTGAAAGGCGTTACTCACATAATATCTTAATACACATTCCACTCACCAAAAATCATTTCCTTATATCCAAATAACTTGGTAAATGTGTGAAAGAAACAAATTACTTCCATATCATTTACCCTAGTCCCTTGAAGTAAACGATTTTTGCAGATGTAAAAAAGTTACAATTTTGAAGCATACTATAATAAGAAATGTATTTGTTATTATATGTTATAGAATTATACATGTCTTAAGTGTGGGGGTTTTATCTCCTTGAACTCATAACTCACTCTAATAAGTTATTCGGTCAACACATTAATTCAACACCAACACCATTCCCAGCCTGACTGGTTTGCTTACACTACAGAAGCAATGTAACTTCTGTCTTTTCCAAGGACATGCATTCTCTAGTTTTTGCCTTTCTCACAAATCAATCCTATTTTCAAATCATTCACTTTTGCAAGATGGACCATGCTGATATTGCAAGGCACTTTACAGACTACTTCACATTACTTGCAGGGAAATACATGAAGCTGTTCCTGTTGAAGAAATTATGAGATTCATCTTCAGCTACTAGCTAGATGCATGGATGTAGTACTGATAATTTTAGGAAAGGTCTCCTCCTTCCAGAAAACTTTTTGTGTTCCTTTCCTATTTCCAGGTCATCTTCAAAATGTCTCCCCAAGTTCTTTGAACCAATAGTCCTTTCCCTGACAAGTGTTTCACTAAGCCACAAGGGGAAAAAGAAGCTGTGAAGAGTGCCCTGAACAACCTTTACTGCTCTGCTAAGCATAAGAAAGCAAACAAGAAAAGCTCCTATGCTAACAGGTTTAAACCCAAAGCAGCCCTGTGCCAACTGCCATTTGGAATGGCCCATTACCCATCACTGGTTGGGCATTATATGTGGATGTCATTTGGGTAATACCAAAACTCCACTAAAATTTAGTGATGAGGATCTTGTGTCACAAAACTGTTCACACACACAGGTCATGGCCCTGTTCAATGTGCTAGTACAGGTATGACCTAGTAGTTGAGAAAGAAGGAATGAGTCACATAAGAGAAGGATCCCCATCCACTGGATGACTCCTGTGCAAACCAGTCAAACACTAAAGCTCTCATTAGAAGGAAGACACGAGTTCTTATTATAAAATATAATTAGCTATCTATGAAGAGCAGCTGCATATGTTTGCACTTGGAGTGATCCTTCATAGCCAAAAAATTCAGGACTAACAACAGTGAAAGTGAAAATTTATGTCCATGTAAGATCAATCAACAATAATACTTTTTTTAAGGTTTACATATCTGACCATATGTACATTAAGTGTAATATTTTGTTACTTTGCCTTTATTTCTTTCTGTTACTGTTTGTGACCTAAAACTAAATTACTAGAATATAGCTCATTCCAAAATCAATAGAAGAAACCTCTTACTGTCATAAAACCATTACTGGCCTGTTGGTAGCGAGGAATCTCTGTCTAGTATACGTGTGTACAATTTTGTAGAAAGAGATAACAATCTGAATAGGCCCCCTGTAGTCCAGGAGGAAACAGTTAGTGACCTGCTGAGCCACTTGGATCCCCACAAGTCTATGGGACCAGATGCGATCCACCCAAGGGTGATGAGGGAGCTGGTAGAAGAGCTCACCAAGCCACTCTCCATCATTTACCGACAGTCCTGGCTCACTGGGGAGGTCCCAGACAATTGGAAGTTGGCGAATGTCACACCCATCCACAAAAAGGGCCAGAAGGAGGACCTGGGAAACTACAGACCCATCAACCTCACCTCAGTGCCTGGTAAAGTTATGGAGCAGATCATCCTCAGGGCAATCACACAGCACCAACAGGATGGACAAGGCATCAGACCCAGCCACCACGGGTTTAGGAAGGGCAGGTCCTGTCTGACCAACCTGATCTCCTTTTATGATCAGGTGACCTGCCTGGTGTATGAGAGGAAGGCTGTGGATGTGTCTACCTGGTCTTCAGCAAAGCCTTTGACACTGTCTCCCACAGCATTCTCCTGAAAAAGCTGGCAGTCCACGGTTTGGACAGGGGCACAGTCTGCTGGGTTAGGAACTGGCTGGAGGGCCGGGCCCAGAGAGTGGTGGTGAACGGTGCTGCATCCAGTTGGCAGCCGGTCACTAGTGGTGTCCCCCAGGGATCAGTGTTGGGCCCAGTCCTGTTAAATATCTTTATCAATGATTTAGATGAGGGGATTGAGTCCACCATCAGCAAATTTGCAGATGACACTTAGTTGGGGGGGAGTGTCAATCAGCTGGAAGGCAGGAGGGCTCTGCAGAGGGACCTGGACAAGCTGGAGAGATGGTCTGATTCCAGTGGGATGAGGTTCAACAAGGCCAAGTGCCAGGTCCTCCACTTTGGTCACAACAACCCCATGCAGCACTACAGGCTGGGCACAGAGTGGCTGGAGAGCAGCCAGGCAGAAAGGGACCTGGGAGTTTGGATTGACAGGAAGCTGAACATGAGCCAGCAGTGTGCCCAGGTGGCCAAGAAGGCCAATGGCATCCTGGCCTGGATCAGGAACAGTGTGGCCAGCAGGACCAGGGAAGTGATTCTACCCCTGTACACAGCACTGGTGAGGCCACACCTCAAGTACTGTGTCCAGTTCTGGGCCCCTCAGCTCAGGAAGGATATTGAGGTGCTGGAGCAGGTCCAGAGAAGAGCAACAAGGCTGGTGAAGGGACTCGAGCACAAGTCCTATGAGGAGAGGTTGAGGGAGATGGGGTTGTTTAGCCTGGAGAAGAGGAGGCTCAGGCATCACTCTCTAGAACTACCTGAAAGGAGGTTGTAGCCAGGTGGGGGTTGGTCTCTTCTCCCAGGCTATCAGTAAGACAAGAGGGCATGGTTTTAAGCTGTGCCAGGGGAGGTTTAGGTTAGATATTAGGAAGAAATTCTTTACAGAGAGGGTAATCAGGTATTGGAATGGGCTGCCCAGGGAGGTGGTGGATTCTCCATCCCTGGAGGTTTTTAAGATGAGACTGGATGAGGCACTTGGTGCCATGGTTTAGTAACCATAATGGTAGTGGATCAAGGGTTGGACTTGATGATCTCAGAGGTCCCTTCCAACCTGGTTGATTCTATGATTCTTTGATTTTTCACATGATGATAAAAGTTTCCTAATTTTAAATTCCTGTCAAAATTACAAATCATTAACTGAAAAGCTGATGAGTGTTTTAATTCCTGTGAACGACAGCAGCGTCTTCTTAAATCTCCCTAACACTAGTTAGGTGAAGCTAGTTCCAGTGGCTATTTCAATGCTTGATATCCTGTGAACCCAGGGAGCTGCGTCATATGCTTGCAGTGGAATATACTTTTTATCTCCCAGCAATCTCTTTTCTTTAGTTTTGAGGAAAAAGTTTGACATAAATAAAGATCCAAAAAATGAACTTTTCACAAATGCTTTTAATGTGGAATAGTGGCAGAAAGATTGGTACTACCACCTTTAGCACCTGTTTGATACTATTTGATACTATTTGAGTTCCCATTTAAAGAACACATGGCTGTCAATGCAAGAAATGTGAAGATTTTGTGGCCATAACAATGCATAACATACTTTAAAGAGTTATAATACAGAAAGGATTAAAAAATAATTCAGAATATTTAGCTTTAACAAAACTGAGAATTATGGAAGATATTGCTTCCGCAATATGAGCTTCCAAATTATGAACAAATTTATTTTTTTTCTGTCAAGAACATTCTCCTCAGCCAAGTCATATGGTTTATGTAATTTTTGTTTAAAGAAACCCACCCACATCTGAAGTTATTTTACAATAAAATAGTGGAACCAGAATCAAGAAGCTTACAAAGAAGATTCTAAAATGTGCCTTGTGCATTTTTAAGCAGTCATCCCCCCCTTCAAAAAGAAAGTGATAAACATCATAATCTAACGACTGAAAGAGGTTGGAGCTCTGTCTGTAGTTGTTTGATTCTTCAGGTATTTGGGGAGAAAAAAAGAACCTGAACACTATTTTTAAATGGGTAAAACTACAACAGAGAAATATCCATCACCAATTAATGCTCTAAGAGGGAACAGTACAACAGCTCAAGATTTTGTCTCTTCGTTCAAGTCAAACATAATATTAACTTCACAAAATGGTGAAGACCTATCTTGAATGAGAAAAATATACAACTTAGTATTGCTATTGAAGCAATTAGGAACAAAAAACCTGTCAGAGTTTACAGGCAAGAAAGGTGGGCAGTAAGAATGACAAAAAAACTGAAAAATGGACCTGAAACTTTCACAAGAGAAAATAAAATAAGGCTTACAAGAGATGGAGGAAAAAGAATTAGGAGGCCACATTCTAAAACAGAAGTTGAACACTTTGCAAACAAAAATTAAATATAACATCTGGAAATTTTTGGAATTAACTGAACAATGGCGCTAAGATATAAAATCTTTGTTGGAATGGTAGCTCTTATTATGTATAATTCAGGCATGTAGGACTTGCAAGGACTAGTGGGATGAAAGCATGTGGTCACCAACAGCCTGACTGTCACAAACAAGAAGATCTTCCAGAAAATGAGTGGGACCTATGTCCAAACTAGAGCTTACTCAGAGAAGTGAACTGTAGGAAATATGTCAAACAGTTCAAAGAGGTTTTCAGCTGTCTTTTAAGTAAGCAGAAGACACGGATGTCAAAACTTGACATACTAGCTAAAATTTACTGAGAGTCAAAGGAAAGTCAGATTGTTGCAGATAACATGATACAAATACCCATGAGAATTGCATCCAGAAATACTTCCTGAGAAAGTTCTGGTGACTACCTCTGTGGTCTGGCTCTCGGTCTGTGAAGAATTTAAGCTATAGAAGAGCATTGGTACTGTGGATATAGCCATCAATTTGACAAAACAGCTTTAAGGAGAATAGAAAAAGAAGAAACCTCACCAGAAATGGAAGTGGTTTTGTAGCTCTTCTGGATTTTGTGCTCTTCAGGCACACATGAATGCTACTGATGACTTCTGAAACAAGCTGGCAGCAGACTTGTTTTAAGCACTGAACTGTTGTTGGACTCAGATGTTAATCAGGAACATGAAATTAAAAGAATGTGGAATTTACCGCTGAATATCATTCTTGCCTCAAAGAAATCAAATGAAAAAACAGCTGCTGATCAGAAAGGTAGGAGATTGTTGCCATAAAATTTAGAAATTCAGCTCAAAGTCTACTATGTACAAGTGATCCTAATCTAGCTCATGACATTATGAATAACAAAAAAAAAGTGATAGCTTTCCTTCATCAGTGAAAGGAGAATAGCAATACTATAGCAATTAAGACAGGCAGTACAATTAAATACTGACATGCAGGAAAAAAAAAAAAAAAACGGGTAGAAAAAGGATTGTTGTGAGCTGGCCAAGGCATGCAATTTCAAATACCTATTGAGAGTTTTTATCCGATAACAGAAAGCAAGAAAGTAATTTTAAAGGTCTGAGGAAGCCCCCAATAGACTTGACCCCTAAGAAGCCCCCCTAAGAAGCTGATAGTGAATGTTGAGCTATCAAGTGTGGAAAAAATACTGTGAATTTCATGGGAATTATTAAACTAGACACGCTAAAAGGCTAGAGAATAGGGAATCTAATACTCCATCACCTAATTTGGCAAAAAATGGAGACAGTCACTGGGAAAGGTACATTCATCCAAGAACTGAAAACTGGAAAATTATCAAGAAGATTTGATAGCCAAGTTAGCACATGAACTAACAATTTACTTGGATTTCATTATTGCTAATGACTGCCTAATAAGTGCCAGAAACCATGTCTTAGAAAGTAAGCTTGTGGAAAACCCCCCTTCTAAAAGGGTTTTAGATTTGCAGATGGCAAGAAATAGTTTTTTAAATTATATTCTCCTCTAGAGATCAAAACTCTTAATAGTGTTTTATATTCCCTCCTCATGCAAGGAAATATGAAAAATGGTTGAAACTTGCTTCAGGGTTGAAGTTTGCTTCAGTGTGATCTTACCTGCTGTTACAGAAATTATTCATTGTTTCACTTCAATTTTTTTCCAATAAGCAACAAACAGTATAACAGAAAATTCATTGCAAAATGGGGCAGAACAGATGTAGTAGGTACTGATAAGAAAAGGATGGGAGGATGAACTTAAGTGGTTTCCTCTGATTTTATCCCGATTACTACTGAATGTACAAAACTGAAATGGCTCAAGAGATTTCATAGTCAGAAATGAGTTCAAAGGTGCAAAATACACTGCACAGTGAAAGACTAATAACAAAACTGAAGAATACTGGTAAGCACATGTGCCCCTAAACAAGAAGGTGGCATAACCAATCATGCATAACAGTAAACCTGCAGAAAAGCTTTTGTATTTATTACCTATTGGTTTAGATACTGAGGAAAGTGTAACTTTGTTTTCCAGGGTGGAGATTGAATGCCAGTGGAAATAGAGCCAAAAGAACAAGGAGGAAAAATTAGTACCACTATTGCTGTAGTAGCACTGACTTTGTAGTAATTTATGGATGGATGAAGTTGTATACTTCCTCCTTTCAAAAGATTTATGGCTACTTTATCTCTGGCTTAACCTATTTTCTGTGTTGGTGTCTGGAATAGGAATTGAAGTACTTCCATGTAAGCTGAAAATACCAGCATGAAACTGCATCAAAGACAATGACTGTCTTGTTTTCAGGTGATTCTTGTAATCCAGCACTGCTGTCACTCATCCTTGCAGAGATTATTCCATGTGCACCCTTTCCAAGTAAGAATCTCATCTTAGAGTCAGAGCATATCTGAACAGCCTCCTGAAACTGGAACAGTCAATAAATTGTGAGGGCTCCAGCGGTAGAGCTGATTGGTGGCCTGGAATCCTGTCCAGCTCAGAAGCTGGCAATCAGTACTTTCTTTAACTTAAAAAATTCAACAATTTTCCAGTTTCTTTTCCAATAACATCTAAATGCACTGAAAATAAAATCAGCCCCAGAGACATATTATTACTGTTATTATATTAGATATGAACACAAAGAGAAGATCTTAACAAATCTGGAAAGCTGCATCTGAAGTACAGGCTGAGAGAATGCATATTAAGTTCAACCACTTCAAGTAAGATCAAGTACTATTGTATCCCCCACCACACAAACTACTTTCCATTGGAGGAAACACCAGGAAGGAGATGGGATGTGGTCCAAGAGACACCATGCATCTTTTCTGAACAATCAAGGAATTAAATCAGTGGTGTTATTGCCTTGAAGCACAAACACTGTCACATATCCCAGTAATATAGAGAACATCCATCAGCTTTTATCACTCAATATTCAATATTTGGTGTTATATGATAACTACTGAAGGGGGCCTAAGATAGTTACTTGGGTAAATGGTTCATAGAAGTAGAGCAAGTCTAAATCCTATCTTCTTTCATGACTTATAGCATAAGATATCAATAAAAGTCCAAAATAGATTCTTTTTATTTGATAGAAGCAAATGATGTCTTAGAATATTATATCATTCCTAAAGAGAAGCTAAATTAGTTCAGACTGCTTGAACTAGACAAAACCAATATAATCTAATTCTGAACAGGCTCACACTATTGTAGAGGAAAATTTTTGACTACGTGAAGCGATATATATGAAAAAGACCACGTGGGATAACTTTACAAAGAAGGGCTGTATTTCTATAACTGCTAAGAAAAAGCACAAGAGATAAAATCAGAAAATCTCAATTACTGTGATATGTATAAATTGAAAATCCATATGTAGCAAATTATTTAGGTTGCACATACAAATTCTAATTTCCTCATAACTAAAATTGGTAGGATCTTCAAATTTTGTTTCCCTCAAAATAAATTGATGTTTTATATTTTATTTGATTCTGCACCAAAATCAAGTAAAACAGTTTTTACATTTTCTACATTATGAATTCTAAAAACAGTTTCCAATTTGGCAATTCTATTAAAAAATATCTTGTTGTCATTTTAACATTACTTTTAGTTGACATATACTATGAAACAGATTATATCCTCTAGCTACCCATAGGAGGAGTGTCTGATCCAAATTATTATTTTTTATAATTTATATCTTCATGTAATAAAAAATATTTTAAAAGTATCCATAAAATCAAAAATTAGATTTAGCTTCAATAATATATTAGGTTTATTTCTGAAATTGTAAGTTCTGTAACAGAACTTTTTCCCGCAGAAATTTTTACTAAATTGAACTTGCTTTTTTTTAAAAACATTTAAAATGCTCTCTTCACTCAGAAAAGTTTCACTTTTTGAAAACTGTAGAAAAAAGACATTTTGCTGCCATGCTGATAACACAGTACTGAAAATTTCACTAGGAATGTCATTGTAGTCCAAGCCAGTCCTCAGGGACTCAGAGAAAGGAGCTCCATCAGAAAATATGAACAGGTAGCAAATGAAAAAAATGAGCAGTTATTTAGATTGCAGTAAATTTTTTCTGAGTTGGCAAAAGGAAAACAGACTGCTTGAAGTCATGTCATATTTAATTTGGTAACTTATTTATTTTCTCATAATCCTATTTGAAGTATCAACATTTCCAGTACATGAAATTGATTGGCAGAGGTGCTGTATGACTTGGGATAAACCCCAGTAAGAATTTTCATTCCTACCTGAGGTACTCCAAGTTCTGAAGGAGTTCCCCTTAGCTGAAAACATCCAAACATTAGAAACATCGTCACATGCCCATTACCACTTAACGTCACAGCAAGTCAAAACTTCAGAGAGACAGATGGCTGCATTCTGGCCTCACCTCATCTTTTATATCTCAGTTTCTGATCTCAAGGAAACTCTAAGTCATGGGAAATAACACTCCACTAATTGAGTAAAAAGCATTTTCAAAAGTAACAGACATGAAAAAAGGTAGCTCATAAAAACTGCAGGACCACACCACATCACTATGAGCAGAACTATCTACCTAAGACAACAGGAAGTAGTATTTGAAATCTGACATTGTATGAATTGCACAGCTATTGCACATTTTTCACCTTACCATTTTGTATTCTTTCCAGCTTTTCTGAAAATCCACACTCCCATCTTCTCGATGTTGTATGACTGTCCATCCTCCTCCTGCAATTTCCATATTGCAAAAGACCTATGCAGTAAATAAATAAATAAATGAATAAATTGAACCCCCCCCAAACAACCAATAAAACAAGCTTATGTTTGAACCCTGTCCTTTCAGCACATTACCCAAGAACATCTCCCCATCCTTCCCCTCTACATCTTCAGCTTTCCCTTTCCCATTAATTCTATGTTCCTTTTCTATTTTCTCTGCAGTGCCCCTGAAACCACTCTCTTGCTCTTAACAAATGAGTAATTCTTTCAGTGTTAATAATGTTCTCTATAGCTTTTAGCAGAGTGTCATTTGGTCTAAGAAAGAATCTTCAGAATTCCTATAGAAAAAACTCATCCAAGGAGTCTGGAATGTAGCACAGATGAGGTTATTTTGTTTTGGTTTGAATTGTAATATTACCTACAGTTCCAGGCAGTGTCCCAAAATGGGACAGTTGATCTCAGATTAAGATGCCTTACAACTGACAGAGAACATAGACAGAAACAGGCTCAAGACAAGTTCACAAGTTAAGATCTACACAAATTCGAGGTTACTATCCAATTCAATTAAAAACCAATTTATCTTGCAGTTGACTAGAGAACCATATTCTACCCTCAGGAAAAATCATTCAAATATCTCCTACTAATAAGCACTGTCATAGTAACACTATGCAAGTGCTTTTGTTTTAATTTGCACCAGGCATGCCAAATGAAGTCCTTGTGAAGGTACAGGAAGGAAATAGAACACTGAACAGTCCAAACATGTGAATTTGACTTAGAGTAACCACAAGAAACCTCACAACTTTCTAGACAAACATTGTGGCCCTATTCCTTCTTCAGGGAAGACACTGTGAGTCAAAACATTTATCTACAGAATTTAATTTCTTTAGTTTGATTTACAGTGAGAATTTCTAAATTATGGATTTACTATATTTATAAGCCACTGCAAGCTCCCAGGAATCCACTGCCAATTTTTAAAGCATTAAATCCTCAACTGTATTAAGACTATTCATTTTAAAGGTGCACATAAATTATGGGGTTTCGTACTAAAATATAATAAAATACCTATAAAAAGACTTTGATGTTTTCTGAATAATATATCAAATGGAAAGTGAAAACTACACAGTGAAAGAAAGGTTTGCCAGGAGCACATTTTTCACTATCACTGTGTGGTCTGGCACTTTCCACAGTGGTAGACAGAAACACCTGCTGTATTAACGGGAGTTCCAAGCTGATTATTGATGTTCACTGTGCATAGCTCTAGGCTTGTCTGTCCCAGACAAGGTCAAGGCACTCAGCCATTTAAACACCATTTAACATGTTCCAATACTTAACCTTCTATTAGAAAAGAAAAGGATAAAGAAAAGTGACTTTGAATTTGCATGTATATCTAGAATCTGAGTTTATAATTAATAAAATAACCTGATTCAGATTGAAAGACCATCCAAAATATTGCACTCCTGCCCTTCCTTAAATGCATGGACAAAATTTCTCAAACTCCTAAAAGGCAAATATATGATTTTTTCTACTTATTTTAGCTTTACGAACTAAATTATTAAAAACTTTATAATAATCATTCAGAGATAAGCTCAATTTTAAAGAGAGTAAACAGAAGGCAGAGAATTACCACAAATTTCATTTTAAGTAAATGCACACTAAGGCGTTACAAGTCTACATTGTTGTCATGGAGCAACAATCTCAAGACCAGCCATCTGAGATTCAGGGAATGCATTTCTGTTACACAAAAACTGAGTCTGATGGTAACGATGCCAGCATGCCAGTTTCCACAGTATAAGGGCCTAGCATACTTTTAATGGGTTAAAATTCTCTCAGGTATGCTTGGAGAGACCATTGACACCAACTTGGTAGGAAGCCCACAAGCAGAAAGTAGAGGGGGAGGAGTCAAAGGCCGCATTCATGGCAACAGTGGCTGTTGCATTTGCAGAGTCATAAAGACTCAGAATATATAGACCTCACTAGCAATTGATAACATTTTCAGTGCAGTGCACCCAGAAGTTGGTAAAAGTCATGCTTGTGAGAGCATTAGAGGAGACAGTGAGAGAGTCAATACATTGATTGAAGGGGAGATGTGGAGATTCCATGTACAGTCAGAGCATCACCCCTGCCCTGCTTCTGCTCCCAAAGGTGACATGATTCCTTCCACTTCAAAATGGTGACAACCTCACTCCCACTGCTCCTGTGCTCATCATAAGCTTCTGCTTCCCCTGTAGCTGACCCCATCTTTGCAGGGGACTGAGAGGACTCTTCTTTCACTATTGCTCAGGGACAATCATTTGTCCACATTATCAGACATTGCACATACACACATCAAAGTAAACAAACTAATTAGTTTAATAGTTAGTTCTATATTTTTCTCTTTCCATATCAAAAAAATGAAATATTATTAAGATTCTTTTAAACAGAAATTAATCACTAATTTTTGATGCAGGGCTGGAAGACTAATGAACTAAATTAATGAACTGTTGAGTCTAGGAACATGAAACAATAATTGTAGTCTAAATTTTTAAGCATATAAAAATGAGATATATAAATGGTAGGGAGCTGTACGCATTAAGGATAGTTTTCTATGAATATATGAATGTAAAATCAACAAAACACTAGAACTGACAGTAACATTTTTATATATGACAAGGGTATTTTCTACTGAATATGAGGATTCTAGAAAGCATCCCTTAGGAAATATAAAATGAAATGAAGGTATATTTTTGTGACCTGATGTATAAAATTACTTTGAATGAGTTAGTTGCTGGTGGTTGTGAGTATTACAGAAGGTAACAATATATTAGGCCTCTTAAGACATGTCAGGTTTGTGCATTACATTGTGGTAATCCAGATAACTAATCTGGCTTTAAACAAGCAAGTATGTCTCCATGGAGTACCCATCAGGATATTAGAGCAATCTAACTGTGTCTGCATGGTGCTACCTCTGGGCTAATTAGTCCTGGCACAGTGCTGAGTTGATACAATTTTGAAGCTATCTCAGCCAGAGTCAGTTCAGCTATCTGCACAGCACTACCTTGGAGAATGTTAAAATGACCTTAACGTCTGAAAAAAACATCTGTTAAAGCAATCACACTTCTCACTTGACTAACATGAACATGCCTGGGATCAGCTCTTGCTGTGTTATCAGTAGGGCAAGACAGAAACAGGTGGTAGCAGAAATGCCCTCAATGCGCAGAGACACACACTCCCACATTTTCTTGCTAAAACAGGAACCATCCAGGAAAACATAATGCAATTTTATCAGCTGAGTTATGTTATCTGTATTGATTGATAGCAGTGTCTGTAAACAGGGATATACCACTGGGTGGCTTCCATTGTGTCACTGTCCTTCTATTGACAGTGAAGTGGGTTTAAGGTAAATATACCAGAAGCATCAGTGTCACAGTGCTTTCAGATAACCACTGGTTTTAATTGCAATTCAGCTTCTGAGCACGGTATACAAACTTCAGTAAGGCTAGGAAAAGCTACTGCCAATTGGTATATGCAATTTGGGCATAGATGTTACCTCTCTTTTCTGAGTGGAACAGCTTCTGCAGAATTGCTTTTTTTTTTTCTTATCCTGCTCAGTAACACTTAAAAGGATCTCTGTATTTTATGTCATGTCAATTATTTTTCCATTCATATTCACCAGAATTATATTGACCTTGGCCCATAGAACTCTCCGACTTTCCTTGGTAAACTATAGTATCTTGACATTTGCAGGTTTCCAAAGGCCTCCAATAATACCAAATTCAGTTTAGAAACAAGTTTTATGTATCTTAATATGATCATAAACTTACTATAAACAATAATATTGGTAATATTCGTTACAGTCTTTTTCTGTTTGCAGAGTCACCATTTTACTGCAGTAAGAATAAATTCACCAGGCAGAAGTGGTTCCCTCTCTCCTCTTTGGCCCACTTTATGGACACCACTATATTTCACTCTCCCAGGTAATCAGCCCTTAGCCTTGGTGGCTGCTCCCAATAGTACCTTGTCAGAGGGACAGCCAGCCTTCCTCTATGGATAACTTAGGCTTAGGTTATCCTCTCATGTTCCTAACTTCAACTGACTCAGGTACTGTAGCAACAAAAGCCTTCCAAGAAACTGGTCTCCTTTACAAATTAGTGTTTCATTTTCCTTGAAAAAACCCTCCCAAGGCTCTTTTTGGAGAAGAATGGGATTATAAATGCTTCATCATTTCAAGCAGTGCTAACACTCAGTACATTGTGCTCTTTACAGACAAAAACACTCTTTTCTGTTCCCTACAACAGAAGCAGGATTTTTGTAAATCCTTATCTTTAAAAACTATTCATTCTGCTATTTCTTTCCCTGTGCTACCAGATAATCCCCTCCCATCAGCTTCCTCATTATCACACTTTACAAATTGTCTTCTCAATTTTATCGCAGATTTATTTGCAGTCATAGCTCGATTCAACTGAGCTTGCCAAGTGGGAGGAAGCGAGTCAGCTACGAGTATATATGTTGGAACTTAGGAAGAATTCTCTGTCAGCAGGAAAGAAGAATGTCTGGAATAATACAGTTAATAATTTTCTCAGTCTATTGTATTTTTTTTTAAAGATTGAATATAACCCAAGTTATTTATACCAATACAATACTTTGCAGAATGAGAACTTCAATAAAGTCTTTAAATGCTCTTTTAAGTCCAGAGCAACATGATATTAACAAAGAAGAAAATAAACCAAGTCTTTACCTTTTTAGGATCTGACACATTGTTAATATAAATAGTGTAGACCCCAGTTTTGTTAAAACCAGATTGGTATACATCTGCACAGTCTCTGAAAGGCTTTTCTTCTTCCTTTTTTGCATTCTTTAGTAAAACTGCAAAACATAAAACATGATAATATAAGTTACAACAACAGTCTTAAGCATTTCTGTACCTAGGAAGTCCACTTTTGCACACTGTATTCTTTCTCTCCACAGTAATAATTGTATTGTGGTCCTTACAAAGTTTGTGCATTTGGTAAATTTTAGTAAAGAACTAGCAAGAAACTTTTGGTAGTAGAGTAGGCAACAGAAGTAAGTCATGATGTAAATAGCTAAACAGAGCATCGCGTCTACTGAGAGGTGAACACAGTCAGTTCCGAGTGCGAAGGTTTGTGCCCCTGCAGGTGCTGCCTCTGACTCAAGCTGTATGTGAGAAGTTGACAAAGAATGTCCCACAGGTGGCACAATGAGGTGGAAAACTTGTTCAGTGTTGTGATCTGACACACACCTAAGACAATGCAGACCCCGTAAGGAGAGAGCTTGCGCCCTTCACGAAGTAATGCCTTTTAGCAGCGTAGGAGGTTGTGGCAAGGCAGCTACTCACCTAAATTTATTTTTTGGAAGAGAATAATTTAATTATTTTCATACCTATGTACATAAAAGTTGCTAGATATAGTTAGTGGAAAAAAAGAAAAATCAGTGCTGCTTAAGTCAGATGTTTAAAGTCAAGATTTATAGAATTCGTTTTTGGCTCAGCACAGGAAAACAGATAATGGTAGAACATCAGTGTAGGTCCAGATCCTGTATATTGTAGGCAGACCACATATATGAGTCTGGGATGAGAAATCGGGAGTGTAAAATGTCAAGGATCCCAGTCTTGAACAACCAGAAGATTCCCTGTAGAAGGAGTAAAATCTGAGAGCATTCCTTCAGTTTCACAAACAAAAGTCGCATGACCCCACACAATGCTGAAGGATATGATTTCATTCCGAACATATACTTTAAGCACATCAGTATTCCCAAGGAAGTCCATCAGTCTGCTCAGATTCTTAAAGTTAAACATGTCTTTAAGCACTGTGCAGGGTTCAGGCCAGCACTTCATTAATCCTTAAAATAAGAAAAAAATATTTAATTCCTCCAGACACACTCATCGTCTGGTGACAGCCATATCTTTTTCACTTTTGGTTTGAAAGTGTGAATTATAGGTGAAAAAGGGACTACACCTTATTCACTCTCAATGAAGTGGCCTGTGCTGCAAAAGTGGTGTTTAATGACACTGATGTGCAACAAAGCAGTGGCCCTGTACAGCATGTGCTACTATCCAGGCCAGGTGGTGTGCAATAAGGCCAAGGGTTTGCAGTTTGATGTACTCTTTTCCCTTTGAATACCTCAAAGCAGTATTTTAAGATGGCAAATTCCTGCCAGATCAATTAGCATTAATATAATTTCACAGATGGGGAAACTGAGGAAAAGTAAGGTTAAACGCTTTGCCTCAGTCATTCTGTGAAAAGGTGAAAATAGAAAATAGTGAGAAATCCAATCCTGATAGTAAGACTGTATTTTTCTCTAGGTAGACATTTTACACACAAATTACATTATTCTTTGCCTTTTATGAGTATTATATTGTTCTTTTGAATTTTATTTTAGTAAACAAAAATCCCTTACTTCTCCTTTTCCTTTTATTTTTTGCATATTTATTATTTTTATTCAAGACCTTCAATACGAATAAAACTTGGTTCATATATTTGCATATGAACTTCAACTAGAAAATCAATGGCTTTGAAACTTGGCCATATTTTGAAAAGGTAGTGCTGGCAACACAGTAGATGACACTTTTCCCTGTGAGATGGCAGGGAGTGAGGTCCTCAGCAAGGTGTACATCAACAATGCACTCTCAAAGGTGCCATTTTTTAGAAAAGACATAGAACTGAGGTCTTTGCAATTTGTGTTAATTATAGACTTCATGGTACTTTCTGTAAGCAGATGGTGTTAGTATCAGTGGCCAAAGTCCAACCTGAATAATTACTTGGGGCTGGAGCCAAAGCCTAGAGGAGTTAAAGCAAAGCCCCTCATTGATTTCAGAGGGCTTTAGAATAGATCCACTCTTCCTGGCCTGAATTTCTCTAATGCTGTTGTTTCAACTGCAGACATTAGTCTCTCTTGTCTAAAGAATATATTTAGTTGTGCAGAGGCAGCATTCATTTCCTTCAGTCTTAAAGTACTTATATTTTATTAGCTGTATGTAGAGAGATTATCTTACCTCTATTTAACTGTTATACACACATTGAAAACCACTTGGAAATAACTACCTAAGAGTCAATCAAGGAAACTTGAATTTGGCTTGTTTTTAACTGAAAGTTAGACAAAAGAAATCATGAGTATATTCTAAAGTTCATATTATTAAAATTTCAAACAAGGTAACATTTTAATATCAGAGCAAATAGCTCTGAATATAGCTTTCTAAAGAGATGGATCTCTAGGAACCATCCTTAGAAATAAATTATTTCCTCCTGCTTAAAGACTGAAAAAATCACAATAAAAGTGGTGTTTGTGTAAGAGACAAAGGTGAAAATGACAGATAAATATCTTAGATACGCCCAGTTCTTCCCATCCTTCCTCTTAGTATCAGACAGCTGAAGTAGCTGAGATCACAGAGAGCAGATGTGTAATTTCCTAAAATTTAAGCAACACAATACCTGTTGTTTTTACACCAGCAGTTTTATTCAGGGAACCACTGTAGCCAGAAGATGGCTTTCCTTGGGTGCCTCTCATCCCTCTCTCAGGGGCTGGTGCTCCCAGTGGAAGAAAAGACCAGCTCCTTCACAAGGAGTTGCACTATTACAGATTGTGACACAGTTTATTAAGCATGACCAGCACAAAGTTTAGTTTTATTTAATACATCACACTGTAATTTGCAAGAACAGCCCAAAGTTGTCAGAAAATTAATACTCAGGAATGTTTCTGGTAATGTTCTTTTAGGATAAAAAATGTTTTCTCTAAGGTTTGCTGTTGTTTTTCTAACTTAATATTCCATACAATTTCCAAACCACTTTTACCTACTATAGCTCCAGACTGTTTTTTCTACAACATTACATAGACCTTGAATCCTTTATACATTAACTGAAGTCCCTGAATGATGTATTGGTTCACATATGGTAGATGTGTAAGTAAATTTCTGAAAAAGTAAGAAAGTTCAAATAAAGTTCTAAAACAAAATACGTAGCCATTACCTTTCTTTGTCAGCTTCAAGATCTTAATTGACTTTACACAAATTTCTAATGTTAGTTTAACTGTTTTCAAATACAATGCTTATGCCAGAGTTCTATGTACCTGAAGAAAAAGATAAGTCTATGTCAAGCAAAATAATATTATCATTTTTTAAACCTGAATGCTTAGCCAAAATTTGTAGCCTTTGAGGGCTTTTTTTATTGTCTTTCCTGGATGAATTAACTGGTGATGAAGTCATGGTCCTTTGAAGCAATGAAGTCTATGTGGAAAGTCCTGTTTTCTTGAAGAGAAGGAAAATTAACAAGAAAAATAATTTCTTTCATTGCATTTCCAAAAGACTTCTGGTCAATTTTTAGCCCAATAACTTTCTCCTTGGGCTACACTACCTGTGTTACTTCACTTAATGTGAATTGTTTCTTTCAGTTATCAGCCTTTCAGTTTTTTCTTTTCCTTAGTGCCCTGGATGATGACTGGAGTCCCTGCAGCACAGCAAGTACCATCCATAACTGCTCAGGCCCCATGGATGCACAGGGGGCCAAATCAATGAGGTCTCTGCTGACCCACAGGCTGTGAACTGCCAGGGCTGAGCAGCTGTTCTGCTGCACCTGCTGCGGGTCAGCACTGCAGGTTGTAGCCTCTGAAAAAGGCTTACCTGTTCTTGCAAGTGAGAGAGCTCAGATGTATAAGGCCTTTTCCCACATCAAGAGACAGGCAAATTTAGCTGGTTGTTAGCTATGTATGCCTCTGTGTAGGGTGAGACTATATCTGCTATAAATTGTACAATCAAGTCAATAGTGAATTAGTTTACTAGTTCCTAACATGTATCACAAATGATGTTTGCTTTTCTACCAAGGTTTAAAAAAATACAAGCTGACTGCTAAGAATAAATGGCTTCTGAAATATTTAGTAATCTAATGTTCTCTTCTATAAGTACAAATAGAAAACATACAATATCTATCTTTTTTCCTAGGTGTATGAAAATTATCTAATCTGATCTCAACTAAGAAAAAAAATAAAACAATAGACTTGATTTTTTTTTTTAAATTGAGATTTCTGGTTGTTTTTGAGAAAGTTCAGTGGTTATCTCATTGCTTTTGAAGTCTCCATCAGATATCTGGTGAATGTTTGTCTGTAAGCAATAAAGAATATTAAACTGCAGTTCTTGATGTTGACTGAATCAACAAAATCACCTTCATATTTACTAAATTATTTGTGATCTGAACTTCCATGTTTCTGAAATCAGTTGAGATTGAGTTAATCACCAGAGTATTATGTCCTTTAGTGATCCTGCCAGCAAATGAAAGGCAGTTGTTGGTTTTTCTGTGTGATAGTGACTTATTTGGACAGATACGCAGAGCTTTCTTTAGTGTCTTAGTGAATTATTATATTTTAATTGTTTTAATGTTTTATTTACATAAATCTAGTTTTCTTATAGAATTTAATAATCACTATACATACCAAAAGCCACTTAAAAAAATTCTTCATGCTTTTGAGGCAAGAAAGGAAAAGTCTTTCTCCATATCTTGTTGGCAAATATAATTGAATAAAATTTTAGCTACTCTATCAAAAGCATATGAGGTAAAAATTTATGTCTTGAGTTGAATGACTTATAAAAAATCAAAAAGGAGAAGATTGTAGATTGATGGTTTTTACCTACAGCTCTAACATTCCAGGATAGGGTCATTCAAGGACTACCAAATGGCAGTGTCTGTCTAGATCCAGACTGCAAATAAATTTTGCCTTGATCTTGTCATGGTTCCAGACACATGCTGGGGAATCCTACATTTCTGTAGGAGACCCTGTGTCTCTGACCTCTTTCCCAGCCATTTGGGTGCAGCTGCTGTGCACCAACAAAATTCCAGTTACGATCGCAAACAGCCCCTGGTTTTTGAAGAATCAAATCCAGAACAGTTTGCTAATGTTATCGAAAGGATGTCAGTCAAATACACCCAGTGAAGAGGCCTGGAACACTGCCCAAACATGTATATATGTTCCCAGATTTAGCATCAGGAAGCACAAACGGATCTGACAGATTATGAGTGAAGATTATTTTTGTTTTAAGGAGGAAAGATATGCAGACTTACAGTTTTTGTTGACTTACAGCCAGAGGTATAGTCTGTTTTTTCAGTGTCCTAGTCTTACATATACCAACCTCCACTTGAGAACAAACATTAAACTACAAACTAATAGCTGACTGTGACACCCAGCTATTCCCTCCAACAAGACAACTCCGTGACAACACTGTTGTGCTGCAAATGTCACAGAAATTACAGGGAATGGCAGAAACCTGAAGGCTGATTTCAAGTCAGCTATACTCTCCAGATAACTACAGTGATGCCAACAAACTGAAATGACAGCAGTATAAGAGTACATTTTTTGCTTTCCAAAAAGGACTTGAAAGCATGTTTTCTGGATTCAATTTTCTAGATTCAAGTACACATTACATACTATCTGTTTTCCCTCTCCAAAACATATTTCTGGATTATTAAAGCTACCACAATTACTCAATATAACCAATGTGAAAAATAATTAAAAAATTACAATCCACTGATATGTATGAAATTAAAAAAAAATTGAAGTTACTTATTATTGATAAAACATCAGGAACTTTTAACATCTAGCTAGTGAAGCAAGATTTTTGAATGTGAACTTATATGCATTTACTACCCAAATCTAAATAATTGTAAAGACAAGATACCACCACCGAATTCAAAACTTTCTCTAATGTCAACTTTATTTACTCCTGTACTAATGCTATGTTTTATTTTCATCTCCATAAAGTCTGAATATCACCTTTAGTAAAAAAAAAAAAAAGGACGGATATTAATTGGAAAGTTGCTTCTATATGTCTTGGAGTCTAGCAGTCTTCTCAGATATGTTGTTGTGCATGGTTGTGTACACACATTTCTTTACTAGAGAGGAAGTTTAGAACTGGGATTTGGACATGCATTTTCCTTCCAACAGAGTACGTATTCACCAAAATGCTTTTCAAACTAAAATTGCATTTTGAGATTGCTCTGAATATGACAAAAAGAGCTGGCCAATAGCAAATTGGAAAAGTTCATTTTGATATACCGGAATAAAATATTTCTCTTCTGGGAATTGTTGTTCCATAATCAAGTTTATAGATAATAAATTTTCAGCTTCCAGTTTATAAAACTGTATTGTTCCCAGATAAAGTAATGAGAGTAGCTATACCAGGATAAACTGCTGCTCCAGCCTCTCCAATGTCCCATCTCCAGCATCAGGACCATAGAAGCCATGGGGCTTCCTCACAGGACTTGATGTTTTAACCTAATCTGATTTTTTTATTCTTATGCCCTCATAATTACTTATTTTATCATTATTTTCTTTTCCTTTAGGCCTTTCCCTCCTCAGGAGGGCTCTAAGATTTTGCAAGAGTTTGACTAACACCTGGCCCAAAAAAGATTCTTCAGTAGGAACAGATGTCCAAGGCAGATGACTGGAGAACAGCATAAATGCAGGAAAGCATATCCAGGAATTTACAGCATAAGCACTTCCTCTGCCAGATGTAATATCTGCATATTCAGTAGGCTTAGAAAAAATTTTCTTCCATTAATTTTTCCAGTTGCGTTTTTGAAGCCACATTAATTTTAATCCTTCATTGTCCCATTCCAAGGAACTCCATACACATGCCATGTGGTGGACAATCTCCTACTGCTAGCTTTTAACCAGTGTTTCAACTGGTGACCCTTCATTCTTAGATGAAAGTAAGCAGCATCTACAATTTCTACTGCTTTCTCCTTCTATTATCATCTATACTGCCTGAAGTATCCCTCATATCCTTAATTAATGCTATTTCATATATTCAATCATCTGTCTTTGTAGCTTTTTTTTTGAGATGTGTGTTCCAATAATTTATACAGTGTTTGAATACAACATGAGTTATGTGATACAAATGTTTTTCTGATTTTCTCTGTTCTGTTAACAATTTATAAAATACTATTTTTCTTTTGACCATTAATAAGCAAGTAACACCTCCCATGTCTTTCACTTAAGATTTCCTTGGGAGCTTACCTTGAACATACATTGGTATTTTAAAAGCTAGGAGAAAATAAAACTTTAGAATTCCTTCCTCAGGCACATTCATTTGCTGAATGATTAGAATGGAAAATGGAAAATGCTGGCCTTCATTTAGACATTCAGACTATGAAAGTATAAGTATATATATATATATGTATACATGAACATTTTTGATGTCTAAGGGAGCACTCAGTCTTAACCCCAGACACAGTGCAATGACAGTGTCACTTGCAGGAGTGGTGCTGTTCTTGCTATATCTGTTGGCTGTAGACTGGTTCCATAGGCACAGAATGCATCAGTTAATAGGAGATCTGGCAGAAAGCATTTGGGTTTGGTAAAGGGGGGAAGCGGGGAGGAAAGCTTGGGAGTTTTGTTTGGTTGCTTGGTTGTTTTGTTTCTTTGTTTGTTATACAAGTTTATCATTCTGCTGGAGGAGCTCAACGATCTTGATTTACCCTGTGACCCTACAACCCCTGGACTGAATGGAGAAGTGGAAGGATATTGTTTCAAGGAGAAATGACAAAAGCAAAAATAGTCCCTTTGCCCTCAACCCCTGATCCTAAATGGCTACTCACTGCACTGGGAGGCCTAAAGAGGTGTGCAAATCTCGCTTAAGTATCCAGCATAACTACCAGGCCACTCTGAAATGCAATTAGTAGGGCTACAGTGATTCTACTCAGCCTATGATCTAGTCCAGTATCAGATTTGTTAGGAACACTACGGTTCATTCCATACAAGAATTTCAGATCAATATTTTAACATGAGGAGGAAAGAGAAAAGTTGTAGCCAATTAGATGTCTCACATTAACATTTATAGAAATGTTTTAGCAGTTAATAGAACACTACTTTGCCCTCCCACACACCCTCTAAGCGTCTGCAGTAAGAAAGGTAAACAATTGCATAACAAGAGCACTCAAGCTATCCAACTACTTATTAAATAAATCATTTAAAGCAGAATTTCCCTCCTGTAGTGCTGCAGGAATTAACTCCGTCTTGGAAAATGATGCTAACATAGTGAGCTTTCACCCTCTCCAGGGCATAATTATTTAATACCTAATAAATTATCAACAGTTATCAAGTCTGGTTCCCAATAAATCCAGCCTTAGTGACTGGCAAGAACAATAATACTTGGAATCACTGTGCATTTGAAAGACATCACTTAGGAATACCATAAAGTGGTCCTCATTAGTGAGCTGAAATAGAATGCCTTATGGCCCATTTACAAAGAGATAAAGACACTTAATTATCCAGCTGCAATACAGTTCCTTAGAAGTTTCTGCTTGAGACAGCAATTTTGTGAGTAACTACCCATTCACTGAGAGGAGAACTAAAGATGTCTTTCACTAACTGCTACAAGGAGATTAAGTTGCTGGCTTTGTTTAATATTTCTAGTGTCCATATTTCTTTAATTGATTTATATTTTTCCACACAGGCACCCTAATGTGCATTTAATGTTTCCAGCTGAAGGATGGTATGCATACAAAGAAATTTTTCACTAATAAGGCATTTGGCTGACATCAAGAGTGTTGTTAGTAGGTTTATATATGCTGATATTCTCTGTAATATCTTTGGTGTGAGTGAAGAATACTAATTTCAGAAAGCAGGGTGAAGAGGGATTTGGCACTGACATATACTGTAGGAAAGAGGGTGGGTAATTGATTGTAATATCAACAATCAAGAATTTAAATATGACAATATATACTTAAAATATTACGTTTTTCAGTATGAATAAATATTGACCTCCTGCTGTGATCATCAACAAGTTAATAGGGATAAAATATCAGAATCCACAAATTCTGTTTTGAAAAATTTAGATATTTTCCACTGACATAAATTTCAGATGCTGCACATTCAAATTGACTTATTTCAGTATTGAAACTCTGTTAAACTGCGGCTTAGCTTGATACTACCTAATGTAATTTGTTGCATTTCATTATAAAACATAGCTTTGAAATTAAGGTATTCTTGCCCAAATAGGGTATGAAAATACTTCTATTTTTAAATCATGATGATTTGGAATTAATATTATTTTTTCAATGTTAGAAAAAAACAAAATTAAAATTAATCTGCCCCAACATATATATTGATCGTATAAATATCAGCACTAATATAATTACTATTTAGCAGATAATATGAAGAAAAAGGGTATTTGCAGATGGATAAGTCACCTCATTGTAAAACAATTCACTTTACAAAAGTGACAGTTTTGACTTTAAAGGAAGTCCTGACCTGAACTCTAAAACTACATTGAAAATGTTAAGTGAGTCAGGTAAGACTGACTCCAAAAAAACCTCCTACTTGAGCTTTCTGAGCTTCTCTGAAACATGCATATCAATACAAATAGCCTCCAGGAGAATCAAGAAATCTATAGTACCTGAACAGAAAAAGCCAAGTAACTCACAATAAAGCTGGTGCTGATGTATATGTTTAACTGAACATCCACACAACTGTATGAAGTCAGCCTGGCCCCTGACTGCAGCCCTGCAGTACTTTCCAGTTCAGTGGGTCACTTTCCTCAGTAGAATTGAGCTACCATAACGATAAGGGGACCTCTCTTCCATGACAATGAGTACAAAATAATGACTCCACGGCTTCCAAAATACAAATAATAGCAGATTGTATGATGGAATGCATCTTTATAATGGCCAGTCTTCGCAAGCGAAGATTTGGGAAAGGTCATTACCCTTAGAGCCTGCGCAGTGGATTTTTTAGGTGAGACACAGCATGCGCTGAACTGAGCCCACCCTTTAATCCTGAGGTTCATCTGCCGGGGCCGAGCAAGCTTGCATCTTTATAATAGTGAGCTTTATGGATGGATGCTTTCTGATAGTGATTTTCTGATTTCTTTTTAAGCTAAAGGTATTTCTGTTACTGCTTTAGTATATCTTAATAAAAATGAAACTTCATATTCAAAAAATCTTGAAATTAGGAAGAAGTAGAGCGACACTGAGCAAATGGATGTTTTCTGTATTCTTGAACACATACTGTCAACCTTAGCTGAAACTATCTGCTTTGACATCCTTGGGGATCAATGTAGGACTTCATGACTGAAAATAATAAGTGTGGAACACCAGATGACTTCAGTGCTTTAGACAGGGTTTTGTTTAAAGCTCTAGTGTTGTCTCACTTTGTCAAGTCTGGTTTTTTTATTCTTTCTTAATTAAGAAAAAAATAAAAAAATAATAGATGAAAAACATCATGCTTTGTTATTACATTGCAGTATGTTATAAAATATTGGTAACAAAAATGTAATTTCTGGTATAAGAAAAAATTAGGAGTCACTTCATTCTTGCACTCTTTTCTTAAAACCATGTTTCAAACACAATCCTGACCCACATCAAACCTACAGCTTTCAACCAAAGTTGCTAAGAAACTTCTGTACCTCTAGCAAAATCTTATTTTGTTTGATTCTATACTTCAGAAGAAAAATAAAGAAGTGACTGATATGATGTACTCTGGGTTTCTGCCTCACCAATTATGTCTCATCATGTTGAAAAAAACCTTAATAACGTCAAGGATGAGGTACAAAGAGGAGGCATGCACTTAAGAAATTAAAAAGTATTGTTAGGGAAATGGTCCCAGATGAAACACGCTGTCACCTTAGAATATGTCTCAGATGAGTACCAATATTATTCTTTCCATGAACAGAAAAAAAAATGATCAAGACCTGTGTCATACAACCTTGCTCTTCTACACTGATGTCTAAAATCTATTGGATTTAAATATCCTCATTATTGTATTCCAAAATACGGCTGAATCAATATATGATAGAAAATTTGTCTCATTGGACACAGTCTAAATATCAAGATTTAAAACTACCCTTCCATTTTTCTGTCCTGTATTCCCACAAGGATTTCTTTTTTATGTTTGTTTTGTTTTATTTTGTTTTTTAAATACAATTTGTATTATAAAAGGTGTCTTTGAAGTCGGTCTAATGAAGTAGGGCAGCATCACTGCTGGGGTAATTCTGCTTCTGTCAATGGAGCTTCCCCCATGCCTGTAACCTTCAGGTCATTTCTTTGAAGTTGCCATTCTGTTCTCACTCTTTTCACTTCAGCATAAACTTTAACATCAAAATAACTTCAGTCCAAGAAGGGGAATAAACTACTTATTGTTTAATTTTTTGTGGATACATTAATTGCTACACCTTTTAAAAGCATGAATTCCATTCAAATAAACTTTTAAACATATTTGCTTGTCCTACTCATAAACCAGGAGATTTGTACTTTTTCTGAAATGCCAGACCCACTAACCGTGTTATTTACTTCATGAACTCAGTAGGCACTTCAGAGGAGGTAAAAACAGCATATACATGTATCATTTTGAGAATTAAGCTCAGCTTCTTGTCAGCATTCAAGAGGAAGATAATGCTTCATTTCTCCTTTACTAGGAGGTCATGGAACCAGACATTCGTAACAAAACTTTCTCTACTGTTCCATTAGTTTTCTGAAGCATATAAGTTTTGGCCAAACATTTTAACAAAGTGTATTATTATGCAGTCTGACAGACAAAAACAACAAAAAAGAAGTGGAAAAGGAAAATAAGTTTATGGTTAAACATACTTTCCCATTGAACTTTACATTCCCTTGTTCTGTGGGTAGGAGTACTTGGGCAATCATCACAAGTTATGCAAATTAATATTAACACAATAGAAACTCAATCCATTTTCTTATAATGGAATAAAAAGACAATGTATTTGAAAATATACATGACTTTTGACTGGGCACCTTTTGTGATATTTGGCTTGAAGCATAATTTCTTACTGGACCAATATACTTTCCAAAATGCTTGGTTTGGACTTGCATACACACCTTTGATGATATTACCTATTCCTTAACATAATTTGTAGTGTATGGTTTGTTCTGTCATTGAGGGTTTTTTTTAGTAATATTCATGTGACTCTCTACTCAGCACTAGGTATCCTTTTCATAAGTAATTTATCTGATGTGGAAGCTTAAAAAGTCCATTACTAAACTATTTACTGTGTTACAGATGTACTGTTTGACAGTGACAGCAGTGTGCTTTATCAATCCTAAGACTAAAAATTTTCAAAGTATATGAGGAATGAACAGTTTAAAGAAAACAATAATCACAAAATCTTTTATGACCTTTGCTAAGAATAATGTGATTTCTATCCAGTTCTTACCTGTTGCAGGTGAAGGACTTCTATAGGCTTGGAAACTATAATCATGCAACATCTCTATGGTGATTAATTAGACCTTCACATCAACCATTCTGTTTCTTCATCTTTTGTTGGGGAAAAGTATAATTTTCAGGCATTCATCTACATTGCAATTTGTTTATTTTTAATATTCACTATACTGAACAACCATTTCATTTGTAAGTTTAGTTTAGAAATTCTACTGTAGAAATTTATCAGCAGCTGCTACGGAGGTTGTTGCCCCTGCCTAAAATATGCACAGCCAATCTGACAAGTCTATTTAGCCACAGACACAGGCCAAGGCAGAGACATGTGAGTTCCCAGAGTATTCTGCATTTATTTGACTCTTTGTAGGCTTTGTGACCTATTACAGTATCTATTTTAAGGATTTCATGCAACTGTAATTCTAGAATCAGAATTGCTCACACTGGGAGAGAGGTGGGTGGTATTTTGGAAACTGAACTCACAAACAATTCCAAGTTTTACAGGTGGCCCCCATCCCAAAACTGGTTCGTACCAAAACTGACACTGAAAATGGAATCTGGATTTTCTATTTAGGTTCATCTATATTTTAAAAATTTATCCTTTGTATGGCTTTTATTTTACTTTTTTTTTTTGGTAGTGTTTGGTTTTTTGGCTTTGGTTTGGGTTTTTTTTTGGTTGTTTTTTTTCACTTTCTCATTTGCCTTTGTATCCTTCAGAAATTCTCCTAATATTTGCTTAGCCACAGTGGAAACATTAAAGCAGACTTCTTAGGGTTGTTATCCAGTTCTAGGGACTATGTTAGCAAAGCTCCTTAGAGTGTTAAACTACACAAAAACAGTTTCTGTTCAGCCCTGTGTCTCTACACTAATCAGCTATATTATTCACAGGCTCCTGGCAGGCAAAGCTGTGATAGTTTCCCAAATTATTCAAATCAATCTAAAAATATGTCTTTTGATATGACTATGTCATTACTGGAGGAAATGTATCTCATGTTTTGTAATCAAAAAGCGATGGTTATCACCAAATCGTTTTCAAACTAATTTGTTTAGCTATATTATTACTTTTTTCAGTTTCACAATTTGGAAAATCCAGAACACTATGATTTATGAGAAGAATAAAATAATTTTCCTGTCTGTGACTTATTTTGGGAGAGAATTTTAGGGTTCTTGGTATGGTTAATCTTTTTTTTAAATATATAGACATACATGTAATATAAAATATATTTACTTATATTTTTATTTTATGGTTGAAAATCCAATAAAGGTACTTAAAGTCACTCATCTTTGACAATCTGGCCTTCTAGACTTCATACCTCACTTAAGTTGTGCTTCCTTTCAAAGATGACTGTCCCTAGTTAAAAACCCAAAGTTCTTAAGGGGACCCATCCTTTTGTAGCTCTGCAGCTTTCTAATAATTAAAAAATCTTTATTGATCTTGAGGATATCTAGTAACCTGAACCTAAATGACTTTTGTCAATGGAAAATATCTCTTAATGTTACTGACTGTTCCTTTTCTCCCTACCATTAGTTATTTTGTACACTTCCATGACAACATCACACATACCTTCTCTCCTCTCTAATAGTTCTGTATGTTACAGCTCTCTCTCCTCATATAGGAATTGTTCCAGGTCTCTAATTTGTCCATTGTCCTATTCTTTTCTGGTCCATTTCCATTTCTACTATATCACTTATGAAATTAGATGACTGAGATTTTATGAAGTATAAGAAAGAAGGGGTGCCAACTTATCTGTGTGTCACATTTTGTTATTCTCCCTCTCCCAAGAAACACCAGTACTCACAGAACGTTTTTTATTTTGAACATCAGTGCACACTTCAAGACTTGTGTTAGACTATCTAAGTTTCGTATTTTGGTGTGAATTTAGAGGAGTATCTCCAGTGTAACTTCCCAGCATGCATATGGAGATGGAAATCATCTTCAACATATATTTGCACAGACTGAAGTTGGCTTTGATTTTTGGCATAACCAAATCCTTTTGTATTTAGTCTCCATTAGAATTGTGTTGTGTTCCAGGATAATATTATTATTTTAACTTCAGCTATCTGACTCCTTTTTCAGCTGTGAATGTATCTATAAAAAAATGTTGGTCAGTTAGATTTAATCAGACAATAAGTGGAAACGTTTCTGCAATTATTTCTCTTTAAATTATTCTCTTTAAATAAAAAAGATGTCCAAGGAAAATTCTGAACATAATACACAAAAGGTAATGGAGTCCAAAATCAAGGGTCTTAGTTAGGCTTTTAATTTATATTTAGGCATATAACTGTGCTAAGCATCCTTTGCTCCACAGTTCCTCAGAAGTTAAAAAGACTGTTGAAAACTCAGATTTTCAGGTACTGAATTAGTACCCAGGAGCTCAATCTAAAACATCCACTTCTGTATTCCTCATTCACAGTTTTTATAAGAAGCAGCTGAGGAAATGAAATTTAGGGAAAATGTCGGTTTGTTTGTTGTTTTTTTCTTTGAATCAAATTCCAAATTTCCAAATCTTTTTAACCTTAAAAAGAACTTGCAGTATATCTCTGTATGAGAATAATATATCTTTCATTTCGATACTGATTTTAAAATACTCCTGAGCTTTATTAGAACACTCGGGACACAGCCCTGCCAGGTTTCTTTGCCAAAAAAACATAAAACATAATGAAGGCTTTGCATTGCATCACAATGTTTCTCTACTGATATGAGAACAGTCTACTATGAAACATGTTATTTAATTCAAAATGCTAGGGAACAATATAACAAACTGAGCAGAAGGGAACATTTAGAATGAACATGAGAGGAGAAAAATTGGGGTTTTTTTTAAAAGTAGTCTATCAACATGGACCCAAGCATGCAATACTTCCAAAGGAAGAGATGTAATCCTCATCACTTGAGCAGTTTAGATTTAAGCCACACAAGTTGCATGGGAATATATAGCAGAGAGAAAACCCACAGTGCCTTGAGTTGAATAGTTTGAATCATCTAGTACGTCTTCCACCTCTTAGACAGAGCTTTGAATAATGACAGAGGTGACAAATTTTCGATAGATGGGATGGTGTGATTGTGTGATGGGGTTTTTTGTGGGTTTTTTTGGTTTTTAGATAATTTATGGCACTTGGAATTACAATGATCAAATATACTGAACTCTTTGGACTGCTGGTACTTAACCTCTCATAGACCTCCCTCATCCATGTTTCCACGCTCACTGAATGACTATCACAACTCACACATCAACAGTTTCTCCCTAAGTTTATTCTGTACCCTTTCTCAGAAAGGGTTTTTGTATTGTCATTTCTGTATTACTTTGCCTTGTTTTTCATAGTTACTAATTTATTCTTCCCAGTGTCACGTTTCCATTCTTTACAGTGGTCTACATTCACCCATCTCCCTTGAACAGTTCTGACAAAAGGAATGTCTTTCCCAAGACACTCTGCAATGTCTTTGGCATACGAAAACTGAAATTCTACCTGAATTTCTGTCTCTGTTGCTATAAGAAAACCATTTACTAAGAAAGGCATACTTGAGGAGAATTTCCTAGAGTCTTTGTCAACACTTTCTCTCAAAGGATGTTATTTGTATCTTTATTCTTTTGAGTTTCGAGATGTAACAGAACTAGTACCAGTAGTGCTTGCAATAGAATGTCCCACAGAAAATTACTGTGCCTCAATTTAAAGAAATCAGACAAGCAAAGTGAAGAAACAATAAAGAAAGGAACTTAAGCAGCCAAGCAAACAAAGAAGCGGTATTACACAACCAGGTGCATTGTCTTGAAGGAGTTCATAAAGCAGTCACTCAGAACTTTGGGGTCTCCAGACAGAAAGGACCCCCAGAGACCCTCAGTGAAGCCCCTCAGAGGCCTTATAAGGATAAATATATATGCTAATAAGTGTTGGGAATTGTCATAAATATGTAACAGGATGGTGAGAAATGCAAATGAATAATCACAGAATGCAAAAACGTAAACTGTAGCTGAGATGTCATGACTTTGGCAAAATTATTACCAGTATACTTGGTTCACAGAATAAATAACATATGACTTCTAAACTCACAAACTGAGTCTGAGAGATTTCTTTTAAGTGTCAATTTTGGGCAATAGTTTGGAGTGTGTTTGATACACAAACAAAACACAGCAAGGCAGAGGAAAGAAAAATTATCCCTTATTATAAATAAAATCTTCATTCAAGTGAAGACATTCATCTTTTGGATGTCTACCGACAGCACCATAAGTACCTAAATCCAAGGTCATCAACATTATAAGCCACATATACGTAAAAGATTCTGAGTTACTTTGTTTTCTATCATATTCTCTCCATTGATTGTATCGGAAGACTAGAGTAAATGAGGAATAGGTATCTGTAAAATTAACACCCACAATTGGTTGTATTACTCCCAACAGAAGGAGACAGATACTCAGAGCAACAAAACAATATGGCTAATGTGAAGTCGATGGAATTATGGCCTAGCTATGGTCGAGGTATAATAACTCAATGACACTAAATTAAAAAAATCAAATATGGCTGTTAGTACAAGGGTCAGCCTCAGCAATGTCTAAAATCTATTTGATTTGTGTGTTCATATCAGCTCTCTTGTCCTCAACTATAATGTCTTTTTCTTTCTTGGAATAAGCTCATTAAGTTCTGCCTTCCCAAAAATTCAGGACTTACTTCAGAGGAAATTTCCTAGTACTTCTAATGTTTTTTAATGATATATTCTTACCTCCTTCCTTGGAGCAGAGGGTGATCAGAGTGTGAACTGTATCCATCAATTCAAGCTGCTGTTTCTGTAGGATGCTGTTATTGCTTGTTGCCTTGTTTAACTGCTTCTCTAGTTCCTGGATTATGTAGCTTTGTCGTGTGACTAAGTTTTGTAGGTTCTCTTTTTCCTCCTTCAAAGTGGCCAGCTCCTCTTTGTGCTTTTCTTCCATTTCCAAAATTCTGTGCTCAAGAAGGCTAAAATGAAATCAAACAATTAATAGATATTATTTCAAGCCAAAATAGTTAAGAATACAAAAAACAGAACTTTTTTTTGATGGTATAATCCACTACCTAACTCAATAATTCTAAAAATGTCACATCTAGTAATTCAGCCCACTGATTTTCTCTGTCAAGTAGCCAAATATGATTGATATCTAAGATTCCATTTTGTGATGTTTGCATACTGTACTGCGTAAAGTGCATGGAACTGCATATGTAGGTGTTACTCTTGTCTAAGTACATGAGCATAAGGCCAGTAACACAGAATCACAGAATATATTGAGTTGGAAGTGACCCACATATTTGTACATAAAGCCTTAGGCAGAAAAGCCTGAGGCAGGCAGAGGAGGGAGAAGAGCAGGGCATTGAAGAGCGATATGGATGGGTCAATATGATACGAGACAAAAATCAGGGGCAAATGGAGAAAGAGCTTGTGAAGGGCCTTGCCACTGAATGGAAGATAAGCACTGGCAGTTATGGAGGACAATCAAGAGATATGGACCCCATAATAAAAGTACCATTTGATGTGGTCTGTGACGCTGGGATAAGAATTGCACTCCAGATGAGTGGTAGCTTCTTTCTCATTAAGAATAGTACTGTTTTCAAAAAAGGTAAATAAAAAATTTGCATTTTAATGTAAGATTCCCTTGTTTTCCTTGAGTCTACATACGTATTCCACCACACTCCCCAGTGATGTTTTCTTATTCCACAAAAGGCTCCTCAGACAGAAAACTGTTGGGCATCACACTATGCAACATGCTTACATCAATTTTTATAAATAATTTTACACATATATAGAAACACTTTCTCAGGATTAATATTCTTTTTCTACTACCCTCTCTGTCCTGTGCTGAAGTGTACAATTTACAAAGATCAAAGACATATTGAAATATATCTAAAAGAATAGAGGTGTTGTAGACATAAAGGACAGCTAATATCTGTCAACAGTGAACAAGAAGTTTTTTCATGACAGTGCTTTGATGCTGTGGTGGGAGTTTAGCAGAAAGAATTTATTAATGTTAGATAAAGAAAGTAATTCAATCTCTCTTCTACTTTCTCTTTAGGGATTCTACTGTATACACAAAAAGAGATGTTTCTCATGCCCGCAAACCAACTGGTGGTTACAAACTTGCCAACAAACTGCTTCCTGTTCAAGTCAGTCTTAGGTTTTATTTATTTGCACTCTCCCTCCACCTTTGTTTTTACTTCTGGATAATAGATCAGTGGCAAAATGCCTGCATAATTTCAGGTCATTTAACCAAACTGAAGAATGTAATAAAATCCATATGGAGTTGTTTCTACTCGATATCACAGAGCCTTGATATGAGCTATTACAGATGATAACAATGCAAAGATTAAATTCAGACCCTGGATTTGCTGTACAAGCTAGAGTGAAATCAAACTGTTTGTTTGTTTGTTTGTTGAAAAAAAAAAAAAGAAACCAAGCAGCAAATCTTTTTTTTTTCTGAAACTTTATAAATGTAGGACTTACAAAGATACTGAAGAAAACATACTTTGTAATATCAACATATCTAGTTCTGTGAAAATCAGAAGCGTCTGGGTAAAGGGAGCAAAAAAAAAAGATGGGAAGGGGATTTATCATGGGGTCCCAAACACAAAGGGGAACACGATATCTCATTTTAAAAGGCTCATTAATTACTAACAAAATCATAACAAGATTTGGTGGACTGGAATGAGATGGTAGAAAGTTACAATCTGAAACAAAGTATGAATTTTGAAGCCAAAGACTATAAATTATTTTAACACTTAATCAGACCTGTGGCTGATTTTTTTCATCACTTGAACTCTAACATTAAACACCATGCTCTAGATTCACACAGATATTTTTGAGAATATTTATGTGAAAGTTTTGGAGTTTTGTTATGCAGAAGGTCAGATGTACTTTAGTTAGGAAGAAGTGGACAAAAATGTTCAGATGGATTTGGTTTTAGTCAAAAAAAAAGTGTTCCATTTGATATTTATCAGTTCTATCCACTTTTTTCCACTTTTTTTACAGAAATTATTGAAATCCTCATTATTACTCTAGATTTTAACTTTTCTGATAGATTAGTTATGTCAATGTACTTGACATAGGAACAAAGTGGGTCCTGGACACAGTCTGTAATAGAATGGGTGCTAGGTGGGACCACATCCCAGTCTGACAGTCCACTGAAATGTTTTATATTATCAGTGTAAGGGAATATACCATTCTGGAAGCTAGAATATAGCTTTAGAGTTAAGTAGTAAGAAAATACAAAAAAGTTTCCTTTATTTTTGTCCATACCATAGTACAGTATAATGTTTTTCCTTAATTCCACAATATTCTATTTGCATGTCCACAACTGATTTCCATAACTGAATGATTTCATGTGAAAGAAAGAGCCTTTGACAGCCACAATTTATGTATTGGATTATTTGTTTCCCACTGTGGCCTTCCTAAGACCACAGTAAATGAACCCATGGTGATGACAGTCTTATTTGCAGCAGCACTGGCCATGTCGAGCAAGAAGGAAGAAGCTGACAATGTTTAGAGCTTCACAGTTTGGCATCTACACAGGCAGACAGACAGACAGCAAGCAGATGTTTTACAGCTCAGTAATAGCACATCCTAACATTTCTGAGTGGTGTGTCAACATGTGGTGGAAAGATGGAAGTATCACAGCATTTGGTTCCTTTACAACTTGCTATGTAGATTAAAAGTCCTGTTATTATAAACTGCAAAACTAAGCTGTTTTCAGGAATGCATATGCATTGATGCAATAAGCTTTCTATATTCATAAATCTATATCAGATAAGAGTAAGTCCTGAGGATAGGACCACTCCCTGTATTCCTGGAAGAAGTCCAATATATTCATTTTGTTTCACTAGGAATCAATGAGAAACCTTTTATCAAAGCTCCAAATGAACAAAAGCAAAGTTTTCACATAGATCAGGGATTTCTGAACTGGCCTATTCCAAAAGGAAGAAATCCTTAAACAGCGTGAGAAAAGCTGCTCTTATGGCTTTTGTCTCCAATGTGGCCAGAATTTTTCATTGGTATTGTTACATTAATACTTGCTATAGCTCATTTAAATAAAAATAATAAAAAAAGAAGTTCTAGGATCTCAGAAAAAAAATCTTGGAACAGATTGAAAGTTATTACAAAGATACTTAGCTATTCTTTTTAACAGTTGCAAGACCACTATGTTGTCTCTTTTTATGAGATCAGACAACTTCTAATAGACAACTGCCATGAAGAAATAACTTTGCTAAGTGCTTGTTAAAGATATTTTCTCAATTTTTAAAAGAAGTATTATGAAAACAGAGTTAAAATGAAACTATTTCTACTAGCTATCATTAATGACTCTTGCTACATAAAATATTAAAGTAAAAGAAAAGAAGGTTGCCTCTATATCAATGAATCCAAAAATCTGTAAAGGCTGACTAAAACATTCTTTTATAGCACTTTCCATAAAATTTTATCATTCTTTTTTGCAGTAAGTATGCCTTTCCTACACATCTGAAATTCCTATATGTTTCCAATATGTTTGAAATTTCCATATGGTTGAAAATATTACTGATCTAGACAGATGAAACTGTCATGAGAACTACAAAACAATAAAAACAAACCACTAGAAGCATCATATAAATATACATTATATATATATATATATTTTTTTATATATTTATATATATAATTTTTTATTCAGGTATTTGGAATAAAAAAAATACAAATATTAACCNTCTGGGGAAATAAATCAGTCTTTTGGGGAACAGAATGAAATTGTGAAGAAAAAAATATTGTTAACATGAGTAAATACCAATATTATCCATTGGACAATGACCCTTTGGAGTCATTATCTAGAAGACAATTAAGCTAAAAACAAACATGCACATGCACACCCCAAACCCAGATAAATTTAATTATCCTAAAAAATAACTGTGTCTCAATGTCTAATATAGTGATTTTGGTCGGGCAAGGAATCTATTTTCAACCATACAAATGATGTGTTGACTTTGTCAGTGTATAAGCCAGTGGAATGCCTGGTGCAACTGTGCTCTGTCCAGCTGATTCAGAAAAAGCCCTCTAATAATGCTGGAGAGGGTAGAACACCAAACAGAAGTCTAAGAATGACTTCCAGTGAAAGCTGTTGTCATTTTGAAAGGTGATGAAGTAGAACATATAGGAAGCACTCTGGTAGCTGTCCAGGGAGGAAGGAAAGTCTGTTTTAGACAATTTGCCATATAAGGTAGGTAGTTTATTCACTAATCCGTTCCAGACCACAGGAGTTCAAGAGATTTTTTTAATCTTTGTTTTCAGAGGCCTCAGTTTAGACATGTGAGAACAGGATATAGACCAGATCTTAGAGATGGACATCTTTCTCATTAAAATAATTTTTAAAAATTCAAGATTTATTAAATATACAGATAAAACATATACTTTGTTGAGCTACTCAAGTAAATAAACAAATAAATGTCATACTAGAAAAAAATTATTTGGCCATAAATATGTAGGTGTCTTTTACTGTGTATGTATGGGAAGACAAACAGGTAGAGGATTTCAGTGGGTTTTTTTGAGTGCAAGAACACTATTCTCTCATTGAGACAGTTTCTTTGTACTTCCTTTTAGATGAGTGAAATTTTCCCTGTATTGTTAGGTGTTGATCACTCATACTTACCTTGGTGGTCTGATATTGTGTGAACAGTTTAAGGAAATATGAAAATGTGTGTCCCCATATTTCTCAAGGCAAATGAAGTAACCGGAAAAGTAAAGTAATCCAGAATTTCATTATACTTTTCCTCATTTGTTTCGTTTCAGTAAACAAAAAGGGTTTTTTACACTTGCATATTGAAACAAACACCACACTAAGTTAAATGCAGCTGGTACACTCTGGGGAAAAAAATGGAGCTCATAACCCACTTAAGCAGGGAAGTCTTTCAAGAATAAATCAAAATAACATTTAGAAAGCTCTTGTGGGAGAAAAAAATGGCAATGGAAGAAACCACCATTTACATTATAGTGGGTGGGAACCCACAAAACTAAATTATTTATGGCATGAGAGCACTCAATAGAAACATGATTCTAGGGCAAATGTGACTACTTATGCCATGGAAAATCTTTCACTACAGTGGATGAAAAGAAAAAAAATTGGCCCTTCTTCCCAGTAGAGACAGGAAATAAAGAGAAAGGCCAAGAATAGACATGTTTCTAGTCTAAAGAACATGCACTGGTCCCTTGTTGATAAGCAATGTTCATTTTATTTAAAGATAATATACAAGTTATTGTAGTACCTCACTGATGAGTTATTGTTACTATAAGAGTTTGTATTACTTTCATTCAAAATCTAGTTCTTAGAAAGTGACTAAGATTATTTTTATTTTATATAGAGGAATTTTAGCACAGAGAAAGAAATTATCAGCTCACAGTACACCACCTGTTTCAATCATTCTTGCAATGACAATAGTTCCTACACTAGTTCCCACTGCAGTATAAATCTGCTGCAAAAGAAAGGCCCTTTCCAAAAAAGCTTAAAGTCCATGTGAGTAATGCGGATAAAAGGGGTTTTCTCTCTTTTATTGATGTGAAAGTGATATGGAGAGGGATGAAGAAAATTTAACTGCAAATAGCTACTAAACACAGATTAGCCTGATGGGTAATCTGTAAATACTGTTTAAAATTAAACAAGATAAAATCATTGGCATGTCCACAAAACTAGTATCTGCTGAGGTCACCAAGATTTGTCCTACAGTGAACCTGACACACAAGTGACTGATTTCAAGATCAGGACCTACAAGGTCAAGACGACACAGTTCTTTGTTAGGAGTAGATGATGATACAAGAGCTGATGATCTATATTTTAGTGTAATCATAACACTGCCCTCTCCCTAATTTTATCGCTCCCAAGGAGACTGTAAAAGAACCTACACAGTGCATGCCAGATCCTTGCTTCATTGCAAGATGAAAGTCCACATGCTTTTTCATTTTTCCATATATACCCACACCTCTGAGAGAAACAGTAAGGTGTGCTTTTTAAAATAGTCCTCCTTTCCCTCTGACTTTTCACGGACCATTTCATCATAATGTCAGCCAAGTCAAAGGTCAACTCAAGTAAACCTTATTTGTTTACTGACATGAAGGCTTTATACTCTGATACATTACTAAGGTAAATAAATAAATTCAAATTATTAACTATACAAAATTCAGTCTCTTGAGCAGCCAACAAAATTTTGTTGCTAACCAGATTGCAACAGATAAAAGTGCAAATATTTATATACTTAACTAATGTTTGGATTGATCCCAATTTGATATAGATTTGTAAAATATGTAGAATGAACTGCCTCCTGCCCATACCCACTCTCTCTGTGGACTACAGGGAGACCCCACATAAATATTTTAGGTGATTACTTAGTTTTGAGATGGCCAAAGGCAAAGTTAATCCTGTGCTAATTTACTGACATTTCCGATTGATTAAGGGACATCTGTGGAGTTCAAAAGTTTTCAGTGTAATCCAAATTGTCCCGAATAATATTTGTTGGAATTATTGATTATAAACAGTTGTTAGATTAAACACATTAAATTGATTTTCATAATCACTAGCAATAATAATTGCTTTGCTACTAGACGCATTTAACAAATATATTTCTTTGTAACAATATTTTCTATTTTTCACAATTACCTGGATTTTGCCTTCTTTATTCTGTAGCTCCTTGCTCACCTTGGTGTTAGTCTGCCTCATGTATAGCCCTGGGCAAGGTTTTTCTGCCTCAGTTACTGATTCCTGTCCAGCAGCACCAGTGTCACACTGCGCTTTTTGACAAACCACTTGATCTCAACTGAAACAGTGCTCTAAAACTTGTATCAGATGCTTCAGTATCAGCCTCATGTTTAAAGCTGTTTACCTTATGTCATTGTCAATGTAGACAGTTGAAATAGAAACCACAGTCCTAGTCAGACTGACCTCACAGTTGTTCTTTCTAGAAGGGAACCGAGAGGCCGAGAGTGAGGCTGTGGAGTGAAAGCACTCCGTGTCCTCCCTGCTCACACCTGTCCATTACAAAAGCTGCAGTACAGGGGATCTCTCAAAGGGCAGTCAGGAAGGGGAATGGCTTTTCCCACTGTACTGGGTGCCAATGCCCAGGTGCTGGCAACAGGGGCTGTGAGGCAGCCTCTGTGAGGAAATGCTGGGGCTGCCTCATAGGGCACAGCTGGTTCCAGCCAGCTCCAACCGACCCATCACAGGGTACAGTGTGAGGAATGAGGGGAAAAGTGAGAGAAACAGTGCTGCAGGCACCAAGATCAGAGAAGAGGAGGGAAGGAGGCACTGGAGCAGACAGAACCCTACGGCCTGTGGGAAAGACCATGGTGGAGCAGATTTTTTCCACAGAGGACCCCATGCTGGAGCAGGTGATGTCCAAAAGTAGGCTGCAGCCTGTGGAGAGCCCATGTGGAGCAGTCTTATCTGCAGCCTGTAGGAAAGAACCATGCTGGAGAAAGAGCATGAGAAAGAAGGAGAGGTAAAGAGTTGTGCAATGTCCACAACCCCATTCCTCATTCCCCTGCATGGCTCGGGGGGGAGAGAAGAGTCAGGAGTAAAGCTGACCCTGGGAAAAAGGGGAGGTAGGGGTGAAAGGTCTTTTTGGTTTTGTTTCTCTTTCTCACCATCCTATGCTGTTATTAATTGGCAGTAAATAAGGCTGTTTTACTCATGACAGTAACTGATGAGTGATCTCCCTGTCTTTATCTTGACCACAAGCTTTTTCATCATATTTTCTCCCCATTCTGATGACGAGGGGCAGTGAGAGAGTGGCTGGGTGGGCATCTGGCAGCCAGACAGAGTCAACCCACCACACACACTCTCTGACATACTGAATTGCCAAATCCAGTGACTTCAGGTGCCACAAAATGGGAACACTGGAACTGTTTCTTGACTCTCACTTTTCTGCTAAACAGTTTTTTCATCAGCTTCAACATAAACCCCAAATGTTTACCATTGACTTATTCCTTAAATGGAGCATGGCTCCAAGTATGCTATATATAATTGAGTCCAAAAGGAGAGAGAGATCCTTCTACATGTCATATATTTGTATTCATTAAAATTAGAGATGAACTACTGAATATTTTCTGTTTCTTATGTTCTACTTGAAAGTGCTCATAAAAGTTATCCCTATCCTTTTTGGTAGTAGGAACTGTGGTCATATGACCCAGTTGTCATGAAGCAAACTAAGATGTGAACTTACAGTGAACATGAAAAGTGGTAAAAATCTGCTTGCATTTATCATACAGGAGCTAACATAGTGTAAGTTCACACACCTTAGGTCTTTTAGCCATTTCCTAAACATTACATCTTCTTTCCACTTACCATATTTGCTTCTTTCATTCCATCAGTTGCTTAGAAGAAAATATGCACAGACCACCTTGTGATGAACAGAGAAAGAGTGTAAGAGACTCATTCTTACCTGTTTTTCTCGTGAATTTTTAGGATTTCATGTGTCTGTTGTAGCAGTTGTTTTTCTAGCTTGTATGTTGACAGTGAATTTTCCAGTAGCTGAATTTCAAGTCTGGATGTTTGATTTAGCACCTTAGAGATAAATTAAAAACACTAATGTTTATATTGTCTTTGTTGTTTTGTCATAGCAGCATAATACAACCATTTCATTCTGATTCAATGATTTTCAAAAAGTGTTTCTAAATCCTTTTTAAACCTCAGCTGCTCAGCTGGTGCAAATGAACTCAATCAAGCTACACTGATATATACCAGCTGATCTTCTGGCAACCTGTTTACTGTAGAATAATACTAGACCAGCAGAAAAAGGCAAGGTGACTGCCAAATAAGCTTCATTTCAATGGAAAGAACAAGAGGCTTGCCTCAAACATGCATTCCTACAAAGCATACTTAAACCAGAAAAGTGCAGGAGTACTTGGACTGAAGTCAGTGTTGCCTCTGCTGTTTTGTAAATAGAGCTCCTACTTTAGCTTTCCCCTGAGTTCTCTCTTTTGCAGTGTTGGCAGAAGTCTGGTGTCTGCATATGTGATCACTACTTGTACTCTTGCACAGATTTTTAAGATGAACACTGCGATCCTAAACATTGCTTTATACAATTCTCTTTCACTTTAGTGGTGGTCTGTATCAGCAGCACAAGTTTCAAAAAGTATATGACCAAAAGAAGACTTAACTATATGAAAGAGAATAGATTCTAACAAAAATAGTTCAAAAGCAGAAATAGCAGAATGTTTTGAAGGGTGAAAGCAATAATATTAAGTAATGTTAGTTGATTTTTTTTGGTTATTGTCATTCATTACATAGAGTCTGAAGGAGTATGTAAATAGTTTTTGTGGATGTGTGTGCACACAACACCTGAGATGCAATCACTTCTGAAAAATTATGTCTCTTTAATGGAATCTATCAGGCCTTTCTTGGAAGGATATTAATCATCATCATCATCATAGGATTTTAAATAACATTTTCTCACACATAGATTAATAGAATAGTTTGACTTGAGAAGGGCTTTAAAGGTCAGCCGGTCCAATTCCTCTAGAATAAGCAAGGACATCAACTAGATCAGGTTTCTCAAACCCCATTCAATGTGACTTTGAATGTTTCCAGGGATGGAGTATCTACCAGCTCTCTGGGCAACCTGTTCCAGTATTTCATCACCCTCCCAGTAAAAACCTTCTTTCTTTAATCTAAATCCACCATCCTTCAGTTTAAAACCCTTGATCTGTCACAACAGCTCCCGTTAAATAATTTGTCCCCATCTTTCTTGGAGGCCCCTTGAAGCACTGAAAGTCTGCAGTAAGATCTCCCTAGAGCTTTCTCTTCTCCAGACTGAACAATCCCAACTCTCTCAGCCTGTCTTCATAGGAGAGATGCTCCAGTCCTCTCATCATCTTCACGGCCCTCCTCTGGACCCACTCCAAGAGGTCCACGTCTTTCCTTTGCTGAGGACCCCATAGCATTCCTGGCAGGAATTTGTTACACAACATAAAGCAATGAGAATGGCTCTCAAGCTCAGTTCAGTGCCTTATTTTTGTTTGAAATCATTGACACTCACAGAGCAACATGAGTTGTCCTTTCTCAAGGGTACAGAGATTGAAAAATTTGAAAATCATCAGTATGGAACTGTTATGTTTTTCAAGATGGGTACAATCCTGGAAGTGCCAAGACACATCACAGAAGGACCTGGCAGAAATTAAAAATGTATTATGAAGATTGGTAAGGGATAAGAAGCCCAGAAAGAATAAACAGATTTCCAAAGAAGATATCACTGTGGAGCAACCTACAAAATGTCAGTAGAGCTTCAGGAAGAGAAGAAAGCCTGAAGGGAATCTGTGAGTTTTTAGATGGATCAGGGATTGAGAGGGCTTACTGAGAAATAAGGAGATGGAGGTTCTATCTTCAGTCCTTCAGACTACTCCTTGCTCTGGCATGAACACTGCTTATTACAACCATGAGAACGTGACATGCCTTTCTCATAATAGCTACAGACCTTGGTCACTCAGCCATGCAGCTGGCTGCCTCCATCACTTCAAGAGCAGTAATTTTTCACTTTCTTGAGCCACCTGCACCACTCTTTTCTGATTGATGATAGAGCCAGGGACTACAGGGACTTTCTAATGCTGCTGAAACAAGGGAGATAGAATATCCCATCACTGAGCTGAAAGTCAGTGCAAGTACTGCAAGAAGGAAGAGCCACAAGCTGGTATCCTGAACATCCTTTAAATTCTCCATCAATAGGGATAAAAGGAGGAAATGATCCACGCCTCCATGCAGTTGTCAGTGATAACTCTACCTTGAAGTGAATCCTCAAAGAAAAAGTGAGATAGAGGCAATGCACATTTTGTCTCTTACCTGCTTAAAAGGGGAAACCATGAATGAGTACTCAACACTCACACCTACGGAGTCCTTTCTGGATATAAGAAGAGTTCCTATGCTTCCTTTACTGAATATATGATACTACAGTTAGTAGGTATTCACCTTTTTTGCTTTCGTAATCAATACACTATGTTTAAGGAACTGTGGTAATTTGAGATCACAGTGCAGTGCTTATAAGTGAATATTGATCTATTATCCAAGATGTAGCAGAAGAGGTGCAGGGAACATGTGTAAGACATGTGTCTGTTTTTCATAATTACTGTTATTTCTCAGTGTACTTTAATGTGAATGCATTAAAAATTGGTAATGATATTATAAAGATAAGTAAGGACATTAAAACAGAAAATACAATCTTTCAAGAAGAACATATGCTAGAAGAACAAACAAACAATTGCAATACTTTAATTCCCCTATTCTAAATGAACAGCAAAAGCAGTGCAGCTGGTAACACACTATATGCTACAAAAATCATTAGGAAGTCAACAAAAATAAGGACAAAAAATATGCACCTTAAAGCGATAAAAGCATTCAAAAAGCAAAAAGTACCTATCTTTGCAATAGGCCTAGAGTTAAACTGTACTCAGTGTTTTGACAGTGATATGCATAACTTCAATCACAACAGTGATTTTAGTGCTAGGAATTATATGGAAATGGTTCTTTAAATTCGTGTGATGTTATACAATTTTACAGTAATAAAAAATACACAGTGTTTTATAAAGAAGCTGATGCTTGTCCCTCTCCACAGTTTAAAAGCTGCAAACATACTCTACATTTCAAATGGCTGGAAACAACTTGCAGAAAATAAACAAACCCTCTTGGAATAGTAAAGAGACAAACAACAATGAAGATCAAAGGCTCTGATTTAGCCTGAAGGTCATTATTTAGCTTGACACTTGTATCATTCACAGTTGGTAGTTGTACTGTTTATTGAAAGTCTAATGGTGATTTAGTTTCCTGGACAGTCTTGCCTTTCTTACGCACACAGAGCTAAATATCACTAACCAAATGAAATCAAAAGAAAAACACATAACAAGGGTCAATCATCACTGCTGTTGCTACCAAGTGTGTAATGTTTCTTGGAGTCCTGTGTTGAAATGTTTTGTATGGTGGTGCATTAGAAAGGAAAGAGGATGGGAAACCTGCAATTAACAGCTTTTACAAAACCACTCTGGGAACATACCTGGGTTTCAACATCCGTAAGTTTTCTTGTCTGCTCGGCTGTCTGACTGAGGAGGCTGGTACCTATCTCGAGCATGGTGGCAGTGTGATTCTGCACAGCATTCTGCTGCAGCTGCACCATCTCTGATTTCATGTTTTCCACAATGTAGTTCTCAAGCTGCAAAAGAGAAAAGGTTGTAACTGTAGTATTTTCACCTGTTTAGGTATTCTGGTGATGGCAGGATGAATTGCTGGCATTCTTGTCAAAAACAGAAATTCTAGTATTTTCAAAGAGAGCTCAAGTTTCATTTGACCCTATGACTTTTGGGATAGGGACCTGACTATACTCCTTTCAGTCCCAGAGTCACAATGTTTTTCCAAGTATCATGGCCTACTGGCATGAGCTGGAGCACGCCATGCCTGACTCCATCTGCGTCAAGGTTGCTGTGAGCATTTGTCATGGACATGGCACGGCAGCTCCAAAATGAACCCCTAAAACAGCAAAGCACACCACAGGGAAACACCAAACCCTACTTGCACATCATAACTTACATGTAAGTCCTTTCTAGAAGAGATTCTACCATATCCTACCTCTCCCAGTTTGTTGTGCCTGTCTCACAGTCATTCAGCAACATGATTTTTATTTGGTAAGATCATCACAAAGATTTTCACAAACTCAGCAATGAACACAGCTTAGTTTAACTGTAATGGAGACACTGTCATGGCAAAAAAAGAAATATAGAAAAATTATAGAAAGCTGGTTTACTCCTTTGCTTTTGTTGTCTTGATATTTGGCCTGTGTTGGCAGTCTGTTGAATGGAATCTGAACTAGGACCCTCTAAATAAACTGAGTATCCCAGAGAGGGGCACTTTTTGTTACGGTTTGTTTTAGTTAACATAGGCAGGATTGTTGCCTTCTAGCTGATGGGGTTCTTGCCCTGTCACAGCAGACCATAAACCCAGAGCTAGTATACGGGAAGATGAGATTGTTTCTTACACAAGCATTGTTCTGGCTTGATGTGCTCCAAAAAGTATTAACATAAAGAAAGGTGGCCCAGAATATAATTTTCAATACCTCCCACTAAAATCAGCTGGACTCCAGCCAGTTTACACCCAGTGAAGATTTGGTCCTCGGTTTCATTTGGTTGCCGAACATGGTTTTTTGTGGTTAGCAGATTCCAGAAGATGTCGATACAGGGCTTTGCAAAAGTGAGTAAAGCCTTCACACATCACACAACAACCAGTGAATTGGATACTGCCCCCACTTTAGGAGAAACCCTCAAGGCCATTCAGCAGGTGAAAATTGGCAAAGGAGCTGGAGTTGATGGAATTCCACCCAAAGTCTGGAAACATGGGGGCCAAGCACTCCATGCTAAATTTCACGAGTTCTTACTACNCTTAAATGGAGCATGGCTCCAAGTATGCTATATATAATTGAGTCCAAAAGGAGAGAGAGATCCTTCTACATGTCATATATTTGTATTCATTAAAAAGATAGTTGAAAATCTCATCATTTTTTATTAATATTTTTCTACTTGAAAGTGCTCATAAAAGTTATCCCTATCCTTTTTGGTAGTAGGAACTGTGGTCATATGACCCAGTTGTCATGAAGCAAACTAAGATGTGAACTTACAGTGAACATGAAAAGTGGTAAAAATCTGCTTGCATTTATCATACAGGAGCTAACATAGTGTAAGTTCACACACCTTAGGTCTTTTAGCCATTTCCTAAACATTACATCTTCTTTCCACTTACCATATTTGCTTCTTTCATTCCATCAGTTGCTTAGAAGAAAATATGCACAGACCACCTTGTGATGAACAGAGAAAGAGTGTAAGAGACTCATTCTTACCTGTTTTTCTCGTGAATTTTTAGGATTTCATGTGTCTGTTGTAGCAGTTGTTTTTCTAGCTTGTATGTTGACAGTGAATTTTCCAGTAGCTGAATTTCAAGTCTGGATGTTTGATTTAGCACCTTAGAGATAAATTAAAAACACTAATGTTTATATTGTCTTTGTTGTTTTGTCATAGCAGCATAATACAACCATTTCATTCTGATTCAATGATTTTCAAAAAGTGTTTCTAAATCCTTTTTAAACCTCAGCTGCTCAGCTGGTGCAAATGAACTCAATCAAGCTACACTGATATATACCAGCTGATCTTCTGGCAACCTGTTTACTGTAGAATAATACTAGACCAGCAGAAAAAGGCAAGGTGACTGCCAAATAAGCTTCATTTCAATGGAAAGAACAAGAGGCTTGCCTCAAACATGCATTCCTACAAAGCATACTTAAACCAGAAAAGTGCAGGAGTACTTGGACTGAAGTCAGTGTTGCCTCTGCTGTTTTGTAAATAGAGCTCCTACTTTAGCTTTCCCCTGAGTTCTCTCTTTTGCAGTGTTGGCAGAAGTCTGGTGTCTGCATATGTGATCACTACTTGTACTCTTGCACAGATTTTTAAGATGAACACTGCGATCCTAAACATTGCTTTATACAATTCTCTTTCACTTTAGTGGTGGTCTGTATCAGCAGCACAAGTTTCAAAAAGTATATGACCAAAAGAAGACTTAACTATATGAAAGAGAATAGATTCTAACAAAAATAGTTCAAAAGCAGAAATAGCAGAATGTTTTGAAGGGTGAAAGCAATAATATTAAGTAATGTTAGTTGATTTTTTTTGGTTATTGTCATTCATTACATAGAGTCTGAAGGAGTATGTAAATAGTTTTTGTGGATGTGTGTGCACACAACACCTGAGATGCAATCACTTCTGAAAAATTATGTCTCTTTAATGGAATCTATCAGGCCTTTCTTGGAAGGATATTAATCATCATCATCATCATAGGATTTTAAATAACATTTTCTCACACATAGATTAATAGAATAGTTTGACTTGAGAAGGGCTTTAAAGGTCAGCCGGTCCAATTCCTCTAGAATAAGCAAGGACATCAACTAGATCAGGTTTCTCAAACCCCATTCAATGTGACTTTGAATGTTTCCAGGGATGGAGTATCTACCAGCTCTCTGGGCAACCTGTTCCAGTATTTCATCACCCTCCCAGTAAAAACCTTCTTTCTTTAATCTAAATCCACCATCCTTCAGTTTAAAACCCTTGATCTGTCACAACAGCTCCCGTTAAATAATTTGTCCCCATCTTTCTTGGAGGCCCCTTGAAGCACTGAAAGTCTGCAGTAAGATCTCCCTAGAGCTTTCTCTTCTCCAGACTGAACAATCCCAACTCTCTCAGCCTGTCTTCATAGGAGAGATGCTCCAGTCCTCTCATCATCTTCACGGCCCTCCTCTGGACCCACTCCAAGAGGTCCACGTCTTTCCTTTGCTGAGGACCCCATAGCATTCCTGGCAGGAATTTGTTACACAACATAAAGCAATGAGAATGGCTCTCAAGCTCAGTTCAGTGCCTTATTTTTGTTTGAAATCATTGACACTCACAGAGCAACATGAGTTGTCCTTTCTCAAGGGTACAGAGATTGAAAAATTTGAAAATCATCAGTATGGAACTGTTATGTTTTTCAAGATGGGTACAATCCTGGAAGTGCCAAGACACATCACAGAAGGACCTGGCAGAAATTAAAAATGTATTATGAAGATTGGTAAGGGATAAGAAGCCCAGAAAGAATAAACAGATTTCCAAAGAAGATATCACTGTGGAGCAACCTACAAAATGTCAGTAGAGCTTCAGGAAGAGAAGAAAGCCTGAAGGGAATCTGTGAGTTTTTAGATGGATCAGGGATTGAGAGGGCTTACTGAGAAATAAGGAGATGGAGGTTCTATCTTCAGTCCTTCAGACTACTCCTTGCTCTGGCATGAACACTGCTTATTACAACCATGAGAACGTGACATGCCTTTCTCATAATAGCTACAGACCTTGGTCACTCAGCCATGCAGCTGGCTGCCTCCATCACTTCAAGAGCAGTAATTTTTCACTTTCTTGAGCCACCTGCACCACTCTTTTCTGATTGATGATAGAGCCAGGGACTACAGGGACTTTCTAATGCTGCTGAAACAAGGGAGATAGAATATCCCATCACTGAGCTGAAAGTCAGTGCAAGTACTGCAAGAAGGAAGAGCCACAAGCTGGTATCCTGAACATCCTTTAAATTCTCCATCAATAGGGATAAAAGGAGGAAATGATCCACGCCTCCATGCAGTTGTCAGTGATAACTCTACCTTGAAGTGAATCCTCAAAGAAAAAGTGAGATAGAGGCAATGCACATTTTGTCTCTTACCTGCTTAAAAGGGGAAACCATGAATGAGTACTCAACACTCACACCTACGGAGTCCTTTCTGGATATAAGAAGAGTTCCTATGCTTCCTTTACTGAATATATGATACTACAGTTAGTAGGTATTCACCTTTTTTGCTTTCGTAATCAATACACTATGTTTAAGGAACTGTGGTAATTTGAGATCACAGTGCAGTGCTTATAAGTGAATATTGATCTATTATCCAAGATGTAGCAGAAGAGGTGCAGGGAACATGTGTAAGACATGTGTCTGTTTTTCATAATTACTGTTATTTCTCAGTGTACTTTAATGTGAATGCATTAAAAATTGGTAATGATATTATAAAGATAAGTAAGGACATTAAAACAGAAAATACAATCTTTCAAGAAGAACATATGCTAGAAGAACAAACAAACAATTGCAATACTTTAATTCCCCTATTCTAAATGAACAGCAAAAGCAGTGCAGCTGGTAACACACTATATGCTACAAAAATCATTAGGAAGTCAACAAAAATAAGGACAAAAAATATGCACCTTAAAGCGATAAAAGCATTCAAAAAGCAAAAAGTACCTATCTTTGCAATAGGCCTAGAGTTAAACTGTACTCAGTGTTTTGACAGTGATATGCATAACTTCAATCACAACAGTGATTTTAGTGCTAGGAATTATATGGAAATGGTTCTTTAAATTCGTGTGATGTTATACAATTTTACAGTAATAAAAAATACACAGTGTTTTATAAAGAAGCTGATGCTTGTCCCTCTCCACAGTTTAAAAGCTGCAAACATACTCTACATTTCAAATGGCTGGAAACAACTTGCAGAAAATAAACAAACCCTCTTGGAATAGTAAAGAGACAAACAACAATGAAGATCAAAGGCTCTGATTTAGCCTGAAGGTCATTATTTAGCTTGACACTTGTATCATTCACAGTTGGTAGTTGTACTGTTTATTGAAAGTCTAATGGTGATTTAGTTTCCTGGACAGTCTTGCCTTTCTTACGCACACAGAGCTAAATATCACTAACCAAATGAAATCAAAAGAAAAACACATAACAAGGGTCAATCATCACTGCTGTTGCTACCAAGTGTGTAATGTTTCTTGGAGTCCTGTGTTGAAATGTTTTGTATGGTGGTGCATTAGAAAGGAAAGAGGATGGGAAACCTGCAATTAACAGCTTTTACAAAACCACTCTGGGAACATACCTGGGTTTCAACATCCGTAAGTTTTCTTGTCTGCTCGGCTGTCTGACTGAGGAGGCTGGTACCTATCTCGAGCATGGTGGCAGTGTGATTCTGCACAGCATTCTGCTGCAGCTGCACCATCTCTGATTTCATGTTTTCCACAATGTAGTTCTCAAGCTGCAAAAGAGAAAAGGTTGTAACTGTAGTATTTTCACCTGTTTAGGTATTCTGGTGATGGCAGGATGAATTGCTGGCATTCTTGTCAAAAACAGAAATTCTAGTATTTTCAAAGAGAGCTCAAGTTTCATTTGACCCTATGACTTTTGGGATAGGGACCTGACTATACTCCTTTCAGTCCCAGAGTCACAATGTTTTTCCAAGTATCATGGCCTACTGGCATGAGCTGGAGCACGCCATGCCTGACTCCATCTGCGTCAAGGTTGCTGTGAGCATTTGTCATGGACATGGCACGGCAGCTCCAAAATGAACCCCTAAAACAGCAAAGCACACCACAGGGAAACACCAAACCCTACTTGCACATCATAACTTACATGTAAGTCCTTTCTAGAAGAGATTCTACCATATCCTACCTCTCCCAGTTTGTTGTGCCTGTCTCACAGTCATTCAGCAACATGATTTTTATTTGGTAAGATCATCACAAAGATTTTCACAAACTCAGCAATGAACACAGCTTAGTTTAACTGTAATGGAGACACTGTCATGGCAAAAAAAGAAATATAGAAAAATTATAGAAAGCTGGTTTACTCCTTTGCTTTTGTTGTCTTGATATTTGGCCTGTGTTGGCAGTCTGTTGAATGGAATCTGAACTAGGACCCTCTAAATAAACTGAGTATCCCAGAGAGGGGCACTTTTTGTTACGGTTTGTTTTAGTTAACATAGGCAGGATTGTTGCCTTCTAGCTGATGGGGTTCTTGCCCTGTCACAGCAGACCATAAACCCAGAGCTAGTATACGGGAAGATGAGATTGTTTCTTACACAAGCATTGTTCTGGCTTGATGTGCTCCAAAAAGTATTAACATAAAGAAAGGTGGCCCAGAATATAATTTTCAATACCTCCCACTAAAATCAGCTGGACTCCAGCCAGTTTACACCCAGTGAAGATTTGGTCCTCGGTTTCATTTGGTTGCCGAACATGGTTTTTTGTGGTTAGCAGATTCCAGAAGATGTCGATACAGGGCTTTGCAAAAGTGAGTAAAGCCTTCACACATCACACAACAACCAGTGAATTGGATACTGCCCCCACTTTAGGAGAAACCCTCAAGGCCATTCAGCAGGTGAAAATTGGCAAAGGAGCTGGAGTTGATGGAATTCCACCCAAAGTCTGGAAACATGGGGGCCAAGCACTCCATGCTAAATTTCACGAGTTCTTACTACACTGTTGGGAACTAGGTGAACTACCATCAGACCTTCGAGATGCAGTCATCATCACCCTATATAAGAAGAAAGGTACTAAATCAGACTGTTCAAATTACCATGGTATTACTCTGCTCTCCATTGCTGGCAAAATCCTTGCAAGAATACTCTTAAACAGACTAATAGCCACTATAGCAGAAGGAATTCTACCTGAAAGCCCATGTGGTTTCAGAGCCAACAGGAGTACCACAGACATGGTGTTTGTTCTCAGACAGCTGCAAGAGAAGTGTAGGGAACAGAAAAAAGGTCTCTATGTAACCTTTGTTGATGTCACCAAGGCTTTCGATACTGTGAGCAGAAAAGGTCTATGGCAGATTTTGGAATGCTTGGTTGTCCCCCCAAGTTCCTCAAAATGATCATCCATGAGGATCAACACAGCCAAGTCACTTACAGCGATGCACTTTCTGAGCCCTTTCTAATAACTAATAGTGTGAAACAAGGCTGCGTTCTCGCACCAACCCCATTCACAATCTTTTTCAGCATGATGCTCCAAAGGGCCACGGCAGACCTCAATGATGATGGTATCTACATTCGATACCATACTGATGGAAACCTTTTCAACCTAAGGTGACTGAAGGCCCACACTAAGACCTTAAACCATCTTGTCCGGGAGCTGCTTTATGCTGATGACACCGCCCTTGTCGCCCACATGGAAGCAGCTCTGCAGTGTTTAACATCCTGCTTTGCAGACACTGCTGAGCAGTTTGGGCTGGAAGTCAGCTTAAAGAAGACTGAAGTTCTCTATCAACCTGCACCTCAGGAAGTCTTCCATCATCCCCATATCACCACTGGCACATCAGTGCTCAAATCAGTCCAGCAGTTTAATTACCTAGGTAGCCTCATCTCCTCGGATGGTAAGATTGACAGAGAGGTAGACAACAGGTTAGCAAAGGCATATAGTGCCTTCGGAAAGCTTCATAAAAGAGTTTGGCGAAATAAACACCTGAAAAAAAAGTACCAAGATCAGTGTTTACAAAGCCATAGTGCTGTCTACTCTCTTATATGGATCTGAATCATGGGTCATCTACCCCCACCACCTGTGACTCCTAGAACACTTCCATCAATGCTGTCTCCATACAATCCTAAACATCCACTGGTCAGATTATGTGACCAATACATCTGTTCTAGAACGAGCAGCAGTCACAAGTATTGAGGCCACGTTACTGAGAACACAGCTGCGATGGGCAGGGCACGTCTCAAGGATGAAGGACCACTACCTCCCTAAAATCTTGCTTTATGGTGAACTTGCCACTGGCTGCTGCATGAGACGAGCCCCAAAGAGGAGATACAAGGACTCCCTGAAACAACATCTCAGCCTTGGCCATATTGATTACCACAACTGGTCTACTCTTGCCCCCAATCGGGGGGGCTGGGGGCACACCATCTATAACGCTGCTGATGCCTTTGAGAACGCACGCAGGATCACTCTTGAGGAGAAAAGACAACGCAGAAAGAATCGTGCCTTGCAGAATACACCATCT
>NW_016690195.1:4887805-4931989 GCF_001604755.1 Lepidothrix coronata
AGCCTTGGCCATATTGATCAACATAACTGGTCTACTCTGGCCTCCAATAGGGAGGCCTGGAGACACACCATCTATAACGCTGCTGATGCCTTTGAGAACGCACGCAGGATCACTCTTGAGGAGAAAAGACAACGCAGAAAGAATCGTGCCTTGCAGAATACACCATCTAAGGAGTCTTTCTGCTGTGCCTTTTGCAATCGGACATGCCTGTCTCGTTTTGGCCTTTTTAGCCACCAGCGTGCTTGTAACAAACGTAGGTAGAGACCTTTCCCAAATCTTCATTCATGAAGCCCAGCCATGATTCCAGACTTCAGCAACCACTGTTTTGCCTAACACATTTAATCACATTGGGCCTGCTTCTGTAGCAGTAAGTGTATTTTACTGTGAAAGATAAGCTGCACAAATAGTAAGAACCAGATGGAGTTGATTTAAAGACTGTAAAAAGGACCAGGATTCAGATATACAGTGTGATTAATAAGAAGGGCTGCTTTCATCTTATCTATAGGCATACCTGTGCCTAGGGGTCACTATTTTTAGATGTTCTAATGAGCAACTTCAGCTGAGCTCACAAAATATTTATTACAAGTTTAATCATTTTTGGGCACCTACTAGTTTTGTAAACACTTTTACAAAGCAAGAACACTGCCACAATGTAAAATATTTTCTGCTTAAGACAGTTGCTAATGTTTTATTTGTCTATTTGTTTGTTTACTCCAGTTTGAAGAAGAAATATCCATGATGGTCAAAACTAAAGTGGATGTCCTACAATTCCGGACAACAAAAAAATTTGATTGAATTGTCAGGTAACCGATACGAGATGGAAACCTGCAGAGTGTTTTAAGAGGTTGGTAAAATTTATTTTCAAATACTCTGATAAATATTTAAATGGGATTTAACAGCCAAGGAAAACTGTCTGTTCCAAAGTAATGTCTTAATGGATGTCACCATTTTCCACTCTCAGTGTAACTTTAGTGCTTTGATTTAACTAATAACTGTGAGACAAGTGTTATAGATATTGAGCTATTTCAAGGGAGATTTTACATATCTATAGCATTTCTATACCATTCTAAACTATATTCAGAAGTATTTTGCCTGTATATCTCTTTCTTATAAGATAATGCATTTTTAGACACCCTTTGCTTTTGTTTTCTAACCAGTAGTGACTTTAATTTTTTTATCCCTCAAATGTAAATAAGCCCTATGAATGAGCCCCAGAAACTGGATTGTTGTCCTTTACCATATCCAGGTCCATAATATGAAAGTTGATTCTGGAACATCTGAACAAGAAGTTTGAATTTCTCCCACAAATTTCACTTCCTAAAGAAACAGGGCTCTCCAGTCATGGTACTGCTCCTGATGAGTTACCAACATACACATTTCCTCACATCCAGTGTCTTTTGCTTTCAGATAGGAACATGTCTGTGATATGGCTGTTCCTTGCTTGATTTGTTAGTCTGCAGCTTTCTGAAACTGTCTTGCTGTACATGGGCCACGTTGTGCATGTGTGTAATGAATGCCTGTGATAACCCATGCAAAACTGTGGTAACTACATTTATTACACATGAGAAATCAGAAATTAGATATTTTACGTTATCAATAAAAAACCCCACATATAGGACATTTATATTTCTAAGTATTTTTTTTTGTCTGTTACTTTGCTTATATTACAGAAAGGATTACAATAGAAAAATCTAATTGCAATTGTGTGGAGTTACAGCAGTTTTGACTAGCAAGAACAAGGCATAGATTGAGGCATATTGGATAACCCCTTCATTTAATTATTGCAATCTAACACAGTCCCCATGGTATCCAGTCTTGGGCAATCACCCTTGGTTATTCACCCCTAAAACAGTCTCAGGTTGAATCTGAGACTGACACATTATAACAACAAAACTGACTTTCCTGTTTCAGAATTACTTGTTAAATGTTTTTGTAAATATTTGGTGTTCAGTATATGGCCACAATAGTTTCTGTGAGCACATCTCTGGAGTATCAAGAGTTATTCATTCAGGCAAAGAAGGGTTGAACAAGGGCTAAAATAATGTAGAGGTGCTGTGACATTAATTCCCCTTACTTCATTCACCCACTTCTTTTAGTTTGCTCAATAGATTTATTGGTTGCAATACTGGCCCTGGTAAAATAATGGCAAAATTCCCATTGAGTTCAACAGGCCAAGATTTCACCTATTATTTTTATTGCAGGAAGCCAACATTTAACAGGTTCATTATGACCAAGCACAGAGTTTCTTCTGAAGCTTTCCCTTCTTTGCAGGTATTATATTAAGTGTACTGAAGTGAGCTTTCTTTGTGGTTAGTTAAGAGCAATAACATCTATTTAACAGGTGACAAAAGGATCCTTGCAGTGTGGTCTCAAAGAAAATGTGACAAGCAGAAACCTACTCACAGAGGTAAATTCAAGAACATTTAGGAGTTTAAGCCATTTTTAAGACCCCTTCATCCTATAAGTAAATTAAATTCAATTTGTTCAGACACTCTGAATTAAACATTAAATTTATAATGCATGAAAAATACTCTTTTCAGTGAATCTACTTTTCACGTTTGGATTTTCTAATCCTTATATTACTGTATCTACTTATTTCAGTTACTTTTCTTTTTACAAAAGCAAAACAGAATTCTTTTCTACATTCATTTTCCCCCATCTCACCACTCCCACTATAGGGCTTTCGATAGTACATTGACATCCTTGTTATTAATTTGGCTGCATCTGCTTTCAGTAAGACTCATTACATTGCATGGGAGTTTTGGGTAATGTCGAATTACCAGTGGGATACATAAGAACATTATAACAGTCTCAGAAATAAAACTGTCAGAAGTTTCAGTGTTATTGGTTAATAAACATTCCAGAGGATTATACATTAAAAGTATCTAGCTTTTTATGGACAATGTTTATTGAATAATCTTCATAGAAACCACCCAAACACTAATAGAACTATTAAAATGGAAACTGTAACTTAGGGTCTAAGTAAATGATAAGGGTCTGTGGCAGATGGCTGATAAATAAAATATGAGCTTTTTCTTTTACTTTGATCAAATGATGTTGGTCCCAGGTTGTTAAGAACTGCTATGATATCCAGATGATGTGAAGTTTTCATCCAGTCCCTTAGAACAAGAATGTAAGTTAAAGTAACAACAGACTGTTCTCCCTCTCCTACCATAGGCTGCACGTCATTCCAAATTTTGGCAGGACAATGACCAGTGTTATTTTGTAGGAGCATTTTTGTGTAGTCTTGCTTTGCATACATGAATATATACTAGTAATGCTATATCACAACACAACCAGTGAAAGTTCAGTTCCTCTTTCTTTGTTTTTCTGTTCAAGGGAGGGTCATACCTCTCCACGCTGACAAACTGCCCTGGGGAGTGAGATATAAAATTGACATTTGATGTAATTTGTATTTTATAAATGAAACAGCCCTATTGGGAATAACACATAGAGTACCATGGAATTTCTTTGATGTTTGTAGAAGCAAAAAGGGGTTAGGAAGGACTTTATCACTGAGAAAAGAGATTTTATTTGTGTATTGAAAAAACCATCATTGCATTTATTTAAAAATATAACATATTCTACAAACTATTTGTCAATGAGAAAGGTTGATAAAATAAAAATTTACAATGATGCAGCCATCTCGTATTGCAGATCCAATGAGCAGAGAACAAGCAGAATTTATCTTTCCAGTATATCTGACTGTATATGATCATTGTGAATCAGGGAAAATCAACATGGATGGCACATAAAGGTAATGGATAATGCACAGATGTTAAAACACTCATCTGCACTACATTTGAAACAACCTTACCTGATTACCTACATTAAGATGATACAGGAGGTATACTGATAATTTCAGTATGAAGTTATGAAATCAGCCCTGTTAAGCTAAAGTGTAAACTTTAAGTGACTGTGACACAAACTGGACTCACAGAAAGGCATGTTGGTATATGTGGTATATGAGCCTTTCACAAATAAATCTTTGGTTATGAAATATCCTAGTTATGAAATATATTGGTTATGAAATATATTTCTGGGTTTCAATTCTAAGAGGAACCAGAAAAGTAATCCAGCAACTGTATATGTAGTCAAACAAACATATTTGAGGAAAGCTGGCTATAGAAACTATGCATTTTCTTTCGTTCGTTTTTTTAATAATTCAATATACCCAGACTTCTAGCCTTAAGTCAGCAAGAAAATAAGCCTGTTAGCTTTTCATTTGTACATTCATAATAGTAATTATTTTTATAATTCTTTATGAATTATTATTCAATAGTTATTCTGTACTTGCTTTTTCATTTTATAGGTTTCTGTAATATTGCAGGTCACCATTTTGATTTCTTACTTAGATGTCTTTATATCTTAACCCTAAATAACAATATTGTGGCTTTCCAGATTCTGTTCCTGACAGAGAAACAAACAACGACTTGCAGAGTGTGTATATCTTCCCGAACCACGTCATGCTGAAACAAAGATATGCGTTTCTGAACTAAAACATTGGATCGTTTTTTCCAAACCAAATGTTCCAAACACATCAAAGATACTTTTCCTTAAATCCTTGAATCCTTGAAGGTCTGGATCTTTGGCATTTTGTATGTTTACTGTCTGGAAAAGCATAATTAAATAGATGCAATTTCACTGTGACCAGTGAAACCACAGCTGCACTGTCCTCACGCAACAGCCAAACACTGATTCAGCCCCAGCTCACTGATACTGAGATTAACAATTCAGTTGACTTCCAATATACTAATGGCACTTGTTCTTATGATGGTTGAGCTTGGTTTTATAGCAACCTTCAATGAAATAAAAGTGTGCTATGAATGTAGAAGAATCTTTCAGCTAGTTAAAATAATTAAAGAAAAGAAAACACCTTCCCCCCCTCCAAGAAACCAAAAAGGTTTACCTCTTCAGATTTTGTCAGAAGAAATCAAGGATAACAGATGTAAGAAATTATTCCAAAACACATGAGGTAATCTTTCTGCTGTATTCAGCACCAATATAGTGTCTGTAGCAGTTTTGTTTCCAATCCTGAATGTTACAATTCAGGAAAGAGGTACATTACTTGGGAAAGTGTAAGGAAGACAAAGAGTGGTCATAAACCTAGAAAACTGAAAGATTTAGAAATGTTTAGCTTACTAAGAAGACTAACAAGAAAATAACTTACTAGAAAGACTTAAAACTGCAAAGTGAAAGTGAATAACCTGTCTTCCACATCCATGAAGCTTCAGTAAGTGAAGTTTATTTTTACATATTAGGTGAAAAGTTTTCTAACAGTACAGGTAATAAAATACTGATAAGGATTCTTCTTTGGGCAAACTGTGAAAATTCCATCGCTGTGGATGATGAGTAAAGAATACTTTAGATAAAGATCAGGCCAGTTATATAGTATTTTACAGTTCTTTTTAGTTGCATTTTTTTCGTTTTTCTCAGAATTTTTTATGACTTTGCTTCAGACTTAAGTTCATGGGCTGAATATTTGGAATCAAACTCTATAGTCAAATCTTCTTTTAACTGAGTAAAGGTTAGAAAACTCATCTCCTAATGAAAATTTTAGAAGAAAGTTAGTCAAAAAGAGGAATCTCCTGAATTAAAACCACAAAAATTTTAAAAAAAAAAGCTACCAAAAAAACCCACAAACCACCAAACCACACATAATGATACTAATAAAAGATACTGTTCCGGATAGACCAAATCAGCAAAATGAGGAAATTCACTGAGGAAGCTTATGAATGTATGAATGTACCTCCTTAGGGAGGCAGTCTGCAGAACCATGTGAGAAATTACTGCATGAACCAGATGCAGAATTGTAAATTGGCAGCAATTTCTTGAACTCAAATAAATTTTATTAGGCTACTTTAGAAACTACAATATCTGAATATCAATCAATTTGTGGATATCCACGCTTGTGTCAGTGGTGGCTTCGCATCTCCGTTCCATGTTATGTTACACAGTAAAATACATAAAATATAATAGGCAATAACAGATAATAACAGTGGAAGAGTATGATGTATGGCATCCCAATGGAACCTTAGGAAACTGGAAGCAAAAATATTTTTTTATTACTTACTGTACTTTATTATGAATAGAAATAATCCTTGCTACACCAGTCAAAACAAGATACAGGCAACACATAGTTCTTTGTTTCAAGATGTTAAAAGCCTTCCCGAGTTAGTTTGGCCCAATAGCATAATATTCAAAAGTGAGTAAGATGGGAGCAAGAAGGCTGAGTTTCAGTTCCTCATGAAGTATGTGGCAAGAAACCTTTCCAATTTGTTTTTGAAGTTTTACATCATTCTAAAAACTTAGACACTTCTAGATGTGAAATGTACAAAATCTATACAAATGAAATTAATTTGTAATTTCAAATGTAATTAGTTACAGTTATTACAAAAGCATAAAAATATTTGTGTAAATTTCAATTACTTTTGCATGAATATTAGATCTCTCTCAGTTTTTCAACCTTAGGGCTTAATAAAGTCAATAAGCAGCATAACAGAGAATCACATCAAACGTGATTAAACGGTCCCATAAGGAAGATACTTATAATGAGTAAATCATAACAATATGTTCTCATTTTCTACCGATTAGTAATATTTCTGGTTCAAAGAATTATTCAGTTTATTGTTAACATTTGCAAATTTTATTACAGTGTGAATCATATTTTCTTTCTGGATGTAACTTTCTAAACCACTTAATTCTATAAACTAAATTCTATTATACAGTTGACTGAAAACATGAACCATCTCCAATATACACTTAAGGGGAAGACATAATTATAGAAAATATTACATCTGTGTTATTACCCTAAACAAATTAACATCTGTGGGGATTTTTTAAACAATAATTTCCTATTAAAGTGTGGAACTAACAAATTTTCTTTGGCAAAGATATTTTTGGTGAGGATGACTTTTCAGAATCACTAATTTTTGAAAAAATTCTGTATAGAAGAATATCTCGACACTTTTGGTTCATTCCTAGAGAGTGCATGTATGAGTAATAATCAGAATTAGTTCCACTGAAATATCTCCTCACTACATTACATATAGTTCTTGAAAAATGTAATCTTAAACTGCATAAATAGTTCTGGTTGCTATATTGCTCTGCCAGCTTATATCTAAACTTTCAGTGAACCCGGGAAGTTCTAGTATAGTTTGGAAACTATATGTATTATAGTAGGTAGTATAATGATTTAACATTTTATTATTTAGTCTATTTTAATTCTTCTCTGTTTCTGACACTCATCACTATGATGTATGAGCAGAATTTTGGTATTCTTTGCATGAAAACACTTTTCCAAGAAAGGTTGTGAAATTAACACTCAGTGGCATTATGTTCTATTCTTTGCACAAGTTTCTCTTTATATTTTATATATATATATATCACAGAAGGTGAATCTCTTTATTCATTGTCATGTGCTCTACCTTCAGCTCTTAGGTTCTCTATTTTATGATCTCCCTGATGAAGAATTTACAAATTCTTTTTTATTACCTTTTGTCTATCTTTCCTGTGTAGGTTGCAGGAAATTACCCTTCTGCCTTTTATTAATGCCTAATACAAAGTCTCAAGGTCATCTGAAGATCCAGGACATTATATTATGGTGTTGACTGCCAATACTCTACAGTCTTAACTTGGAATCTTTTCTGAAAGCATAAATTGGAAGTTTAGATTCACTGAAACCACTGAAAATACTGCAATTTCAGTACATATGGATCTAAAGGAATTCAAGGCCATCCCCTGAGCCATATAACAACTTCCCCACTGTTCCAGGCAACTACTAATTTTTGCCTTGATCCCAGAGAGATCCACAAAGCATTCACTCCAGGCATCCCACAAATCTTAAAACACTCATTGGAACTCATGACCTGTGCACTATGTATTCACATCCTACGTGTGTGTGCTTCTATCATAAATAAGCTAGTCATGGTAAGAACTGAAAGTGATGTCATGTCTTTTCCTAGGTGACAGGGAATAATGAAAGCTTCCTCAAGTTTCATTGTTACTAGAAATATAAATCCTATTATGTACTCCCTGTCTGTGATGCTTATGATGTTTCACTGGCACCTGGTAAGTACTGAACCAGGGTTCTGCCTTGTTCAAAAAACATATGCAGTGCAGGAATGGTAATTCTTGTGTCCATAATTAGTGTTTATGCAGCTAACTTTACTTCAGAACACAGGTAAAAATAGAAACAGAATATATCTGCATGGACAGTATGGCTCATGGTCTGCTCGAGGGCAGAGCATCCTTCTACCAACTTCTAGCTCTCAGTGAAGCCCTTGACAAGTTAAAGCAGCTGAGCAGACAAGGTATTTGTAAGCAGATAAGATCCCTCACCTCAACACATCCTATTTAGGGAAAAATGTTTAAAAGAATTCTATTTACACTACACAGAATGCTAATATTTTAATCAAGATCCCAGTCCTTTTCTCCTCCTCTCCCTTGCCTAAAAATGACAAATATTATTTTGTTATGCTTTATGTCTTGTGTTCAGCATTTGGCTACAACACCATGATTCCAGCTTATGTTAAAGAAACCTGTTCTTGTCCACTAGTACCTAATATAGCAAAGAGCAAAGTCTCTATGTGCTATAAAATCCATTCCCCTGAAGAACCCAGGAAGGCAGAAATCTGAAATCTGTTGAACAACTTTAGTCTATGAGGAATTAATATCTAGACAAGGGTTTATATATTCTCACACACAGTATTTATGTGAATAGACTTACATGAGTTTATACATAATAACTGTCTTAAATTATGGATTATAATGTAGGCAGGCAGCAATGTTCATTTATGTCCTATAAAGTTTGGCTATTATATTTATGATTCTTAACTTTTACTACAATAATCTAAGCACAAGTACTTTAATGATAGATGTTCTGGATATGTGACAGTGTTTACCTTAGTCTTAATATAGACATTAAAAAATTATATTAATACATTTCTGCTGGAATCACTTTATAATTTTAAGTCACAAATAAATTATATTTCCAAGAATATCTGTAGTAGTAAACTAAGAACTTCAGTATCCCACAGCACTATAAAAATGTTAACTGCTAGTACAAACTCTAACACCTTTTCTTTCCATTCTGTGAAATTCTATGTATACACATTAATCTCTAAGTGCCTCCAGATATACCTATAATTCTCAGCATTATAATGAATGTGTAACTCTGCATACTGAGGAGATGGTCCTGCCAAAATATGAGTAGCCCTCAGAAAATTGGTTTCTTCCTTTGCTAATGGATCTGATTGCTTTAATTCATGTCAAACAGTCTATTAAAACACATAAATAAATGTCTTGCCAAATACTCCCTTCCAAACATTATTAAAATTATAAAAATGCATAAAATTCTCAGATTGAAACTGTCACATATTCAGTACACATGAACAACTATTTACATATGCACATACATGTATGCATATACAAAATAAGGATGAGCTAATTCCCCCAAATAGATTATAAAACTCTGTTTTGCAAGCAGCAGGGGAAAGAACTGAAGTTCACTAAACCATATAATGAAATATCAGGTACTCAAATAAGCCTGCAGAAAAGACTATGAAACTTAATAAGAAAGAAGTGCCTTGGTTTATCTGAAATGGCATAGAATCATAGGATCAGATGGGTTGGAAAAGACCTCTGAGACCATCAAGTCCAACTCTTGATCCACTACCACCACCACAGTTCAAGATACATATCCTTTTATGGCTTTAATAATTGTATAGGAAGATAAAACCTTTTTTTATAGGAAATATGAGAGCAGCCAAAGCATTTGGCCAGCAGTTCTGGTCCCTCTTTTCATTACATTCCTCTGGAGACTTTGAAAGGGAGCAATCACATATCCTTTAAGTAAACGTGTTCTGATACAATCTGTCTCATCCCCAGTTGTTGGAGGGAGATTCAGGTTATGATTATGGGGATCGATTCCTTGCCATGAGTTTACTTCTTGCATGCCACAATTGCTGAGTAAGAAATGTAGAACTGCATGTTTCTCTAGAGAACTCATATACTGGGAATAAGTATTATCTTTTCCATTAATTGCTAAAGGAATAAGCATAAATACTGGAGTTGCAATGACGAGTAGCAGAATCTGGCTGTTATGCACTTAGCACTGAGCACAAACTCAGCAGTAATGACAAGAAAATTGGACTGAAAATCTCTTATTTTAATTCTGTAGGAAAAAAAACATTCTAAAGATGTTTAAATTTAGGGAAAATCTGAAAACTTAAATCTTCTGGAGGTATTCCTCACTTAAGTCATTGTAAAGATAAGACAAATGAAAAGGAATGATGGAAGAGTCTTCGTCCTAAAGCCCTACTTTAGCAGCAATATTTTTTCCTGTTTGGTTTTTTTTTTTCCTAGGACCTGGCAAGACTAATCCCTCCTACTTCAGTTTATCATAATCCCAGCTCTTCCTGGAAGTCACTGTTATTATAAGGCATTCCTTTGTAAGTCATGAAATCATGAGCTAAAGTAGGGAAGCTTTCAGTCTTCGATTTCATGTCTGCTAACTCACTGTCAGTAGTCTCTCTTTCTGTGGCTAATGCATAGTTCCTATTGGTGGTCTTAACAAAGATAGCACAAATAAATTCATAGATGAACAACTACTATGTATGTCCATAAGTACATGTGCAAAACAACAGACATACCACATGATAGAGGAAGAGGGGCATATATTAGAAATGGATTGGCAGACAAAGAGATGGGTAATTTTTATCTTGCAATTTGAAAATATATCTGGGTTTAGAAGGGAAAACAGAAGCCACTAGGCACATATTTGCAAATGTTATACCGGGTTAAAATCCAGTTTAAAAACAATTAGATATGAATGGTTTAAGACTCATGCTTGCTCAATGCAAATTCAAAACATTATACTAATAGTAAAGTGAAATGCTTTTAATTATTTTGTAATAGCAAGAAATTGTTCAGATGTCTTTGATGTGTCCTTCGGACAATCTAAATATGAATTTATTTCTGGTGATCCCAGGCATACTGGCACCCGTGGCTGCTCCCACATTCCCAGGGAAGCGACAGGGTGGCTGTCACACTCACTCTGTCACTGATTAAGTTGCTACTTTTGTTTGCAAATTTTCACACAGTGTCCCTGTGCCCAAAGTGATAATGATCACAGTCATTTCCGATTCATAAGCCAAGAACATGTACAGGCCCCTGCCCTGATGGACCTTCAGAGTTCACAAAAATGAAGTGACAGCCCTTCTGGCATGATTAATGTAGTGAAAACACAGAGCAATGAGTCCAAGATGAGACACACCAGTTATACCAAGTCTGTCCTTCACTCAGATCTTATATGAATTCTTAGCATTTATCACTGGTTTTGCTCTCTTGTTCTTCCTTCTACAATACTTCTAATTTTACAATAAATCCCAAGTAGGTCATGCATGACAATAAGACTAACGTTTTCTTGCCAAGTAAAACCACATTCAGAAGGCTGGTTTTGTAATAACTCAGAAGCATTTACAATGTAATAAAAAATACATTGAACAAACCAACATATCAGAATAACAGGACTATTAAATAAAATGAAAATATCCCAGGCCTTTAAAACATGCTGTAACTCTTCAGAACCAGAGATGATCAGGGTTCAAAATCAAATACAGATATTCCTAAACTTTCAAGTATTCAGATTCAGGATTTTAGTTCAATCTCATTTTCATAATGATAGCCATGTGGTACTGTTCTTCTCCCTTGTGGATAAAGAAAAATATCTGTTCTACTGACTTTGTAGTTGGTGTACATAAATGAAGACTTTCAGGTCATTAGTTTAACCACATGTGCAGAATATATAGGAATTAGGATAACATTTCTCATGACTACAGCTATTTGATCAAAAGAAAAACTGACATCCATAATGCTCATATCTATTACACTTTGTACTATAATAGTAAAGAACAAAGTGTTCATGAATCCTAAGGGAAGTTTGGCAGCTGTTTCACTGAGATGTAGGTCGCAATCATGTTAATAGTAATACCTTCTGCCTATTATCTGACAATAACATTCATGTCCTGTAGTCAAAACATTACAGCACAGCAGTTTCTTCAGTACTGGAAAAATTAAAAATCCTGTCTGCCACTAAAGGAATGCTGTGACTGTGACTCTGTCATGCTCGTATCTGTTGCTCCCAGAGGACCCAAGGAAACTATCGGTTACTGCTGAGTACATTTGAGCCTCACTCTCGCCTGCAAAGCCCTGTGCACAGAGCACAGAAAATGTAAGTCATAAAAAATTCAAGAATAAATGTTATGGGACAGGTGTTCGCTTTTTCAGGTCACAGGTTTTCCATCCCTGGTATTGAAACTGATGGAAACAGGTTAACTCTGTGGCACACCTGAAGGTTTGATCTGATAAAGCTTGTGTGTGGGGGACAATAGTGATAGAGCTGACTGAGCCATACAACTAGCAGTCCAGGGTGGGGGGTAACAGGCCAGAAAACTCCTAATTCCCCAATACACCCCTGTCTCATCTGTATCAAATTCACTCCATTCAGGTAATGCTGTGTTTTCATTTCCATGAGGTCAAATAATACGGGCTTAGGACACATAAAGTTTTCTTTTTGTGGGAAAAAACCCCATATGAATCCCTACTGGGATGACACAGGAAGTTTAGATGAAGTCTGGAATCCAGATATGTTAAAGTCAATGAAGGTTTTGCAGTTACCCACAATTTGGCTAGGATTTCACTTCTGAGACTTAATTTTTCTTTTTGACTTTCAGCTCCAAAGCAGGTAAAAATGTCTTCCCAAAGCCAACAAGAAATGCTATTATTTTATTTTTAATTAGCTGTTTACAATTCTAATCTGCTCTAAAACAAAACATTGGGGTTTGTTCTTTTACTGTGAACCTATTAACCTGCTATTCAAGATTATTTTCTTGTGAAAAGTCTGCCGCTAACATCAGTGCAAGTGTGCACATAGGGATTATTAACCATTATTACATTTGGACTAAACTGCTAACTTCTAGACATGAAAAGAAAGCTAAAACACAAATGCTTCTGTTCCACTTGAAATAAATTACCATGCTACCACAAATTCCCAGCAGGAAAAGGGAAGAAGGGATGTAAATTTCTGCACAACGTGTAGAATGTTTAATGGATTTCTGTGCGATAACAGTGGAAGTAGTGGCGCTGTTCATGTTGTCAGTGTGATGACAAAAAAGCAGGAGAGCAGGATTTCATTCCTTTCTTTGCAAGCGGACTGCAAGGCCACCACAAAGATGTTTTCTTTAAAAAGAAGAATACAGGAAGGATTATGTAAAATGAGCAAAAGCTGCAGAGTTCCAGTTGAGAAGTGAACTTCCTGAAAGGTCAGGTGTTGGGGGTTTGTTTGAAGCTTATCTTTTTGCTTCTCTGCAGTTCAAGAGCAGATCTTTCACAGCTGGGCAACAGCAAAATCTCTGCATTCACGACACCCCAAAGAAGGGGACATTCCAAGCAGACCTGCAGTCAATTGCTGCCCCATGAGAGAAGGTCATGGCACGAAAGCATCTTCTTCATGATCCACAAACCTCTGTCATGTGGGACTAGAGGGTCAGCTGGAACACTGCAATAACTTGGCTGATCTGAATGACTTTACCAGGTAGGACATCTTCTACTTACCAAAAAAAAAAAAAAAAGAAACAAAACCCAAAAAATGTACTACAAAACTCTGCTCTATATGAGCTTTCCTTATCCAAACTTACGGCTGAGTGTTTAGAAAATGTGATTTTTTCTTCCTCTCCTTCACATTCTTGTTAACACCTGTGTTAGTCTCTGTTACTGCAAGGTAGCCCTTTACCTGAGATGGTTGCACAGCTTTTCACTGCTGAACCACCTTCATGAGCAAAAGCAGATTTTTATGAGAAGTATAAAGAAATCCCTCTAACTGTACTACCAAAATTCCCCACAGATTTATTTTTGGACATTACAATAATGTAAGAGAAAAGTAGCCTAGCTTTTTTCTCATCTCATCTCCCAGAAATTCAGTGCAGATCAGGGATTCATTTAGCCCTACATGAATGCAATGCATTCATAATTCTGCTTCTATTTATGTTATGCAGAAGGGAGAGGGACTCTGGATCACTGGTGGTTGGAGTTGATTATTCCTGAGACAGTTCAAAACAAAGTTTAAGCTATTCCCCACTTTCCTGGTGGTGACAGTGTACTCATGTTTGTGGTAGTAAATTCTGTAATATATAAGAAGTAGCTTCTGTTCCCATCCTGCCAGAAAAGATTGTGTCCAACAGATGGGTGAGTGAATTTATCGATTAAAACAGAATTTGACACTAATAACTCATCTGCTGCTAAAATTAAGAGTGTGAGTCCCTGATTAATAGTCACGACTATAAAACACATTGAAATACAAAAAGTGTCTAAAATACAGGTGATGTTTGAACGTATGGCTTCGTGGCTTCCGTGAACTTTCCACAATGCTGCTAGCTTGTCCGACAAGAAGTCTCTGATACATTTGTGAAATAATAAGCTAAAACATGGGCTGTCCCAGTAATTTTCCTTCATATGGCAGCTCTAATTTCCTTTTTAAAATAATATGTTAATACCCTATTTCTGAAGGTAACTCTGTGTGAACAATCAAAATCACAAAGCTCTACTTATATTTCAAATAATTGTTGATAGAAAGAAGGTTTCCTGCCAATTGTTTCTTACTCCAGTGCTGTTTTGTGTTGGTTAGTAAACAAATATTCTCATAAATGTGAATGGAACTCTTCTGTGCATCATTCAAACATGATGCCAGCTTCATTGCCCTCTTACTGACAAGATACTTCAGACAAACTAAGATTAAATTTAAAAGATTGAAGTGACCAGTCACAAATATGAAGAACAACTCCATGGTGGATGTGTTTCATTGCCATGTTTAAGAAAGGTGGAGTGTCTTGGCACAGACTACACTGTAGATCAGCTGAACCAGCAAGAATGTTTGAATCCTTTAGTGCAATGGATCTTCATAATCCCCATTTTTTAGCACATGGTTCACAAAGCCAGAGTTGTAAGAAGGATTTTTAATATAAACTGGCTTTCTGAGGCCTGAAAAGTTAATCAGATTGGTATTTAATTTTATTTCTTTTATACTTAAAGCCTCTTCTACTCACACATGAACTGTAAAGCTCCTATTGAGAAGAGTGAGATGAATGCTAAAAATGTAATATACAGTATATAATTAACTCTTGTGGACTAGGAATTGGACGGATATACTTTAGGAAATAATGCCGAGCTTTCAATGAAGGAAAATGATGATCAGATAGTCTTATTCAATCTGTAATTCCTAGGATACTGTGAATAAATGCCCTTTGATAACTCAGCACAATGATTGCTTAATAGCAAATCACAGAATCGTAGAATGTTTTGGGTTGGAAGGTACCTTAAAGATCATATAGTTCCAACCCCCCTGCCATGGGCAGGAGCACTTCCCACTAGACCAGAGACCAATCCAACCTGGCCTTGAAGAATTCCAGGGATGGGGTGTCCACAGCTTCTCAGGACAATTCCAGTGCCTCACCACTCTCATAGCAAAGAATTTCTTCCTAATATCCAATCTAATCCTGCCCTCGTCCAATTTAAAGCCATTCCTCCTCATCCTATGACTACAGTTCCTGATGAAGAGCCCCTCCGTCTTCCTTGTAGGCCTCCTTCAGGTACTGGAAGGATTAATTATTTAATTATGATTGCTTAATAATAAATGTAGTGCCTTTAATTGCTGTAAACATCCTTACATATTAGTTTTAGTTTTATGTAAAATAAGATATGAACAAAAAACGACACTGTTTATTGTCCCTTACTTGGATGATTTCAAATTATTTAAAAGTTATGGGTTATTTAAAAATAAAACAGTATGGCTTCTGGTCAGAAAATTGTGTGAGAGAAATACATTGAAATTCAAAGTGCAGGTCAGTCTTTCTGCTAGAAATAGTTTATTTTACTTAAAAAAAAAGAACATGTAACAAAACATCAGAATGGCTGACAAAACATGACAGCTGCACCTCATTGTTTTTATATTAACATTCAAAATCAGATTAAATTAGATATTTCGACTGTCCTCCTGATTTTATTTAAAACTGCATTTGCTTCTTAAATTTAGTGAAACTTTCATACCATTAAAGGGCAAGTTAGTTAGCTCATTAAATTATATTAAAATTCATACAGTTTTTCCAACATAAATAAATAATCCAGATATTTTCATCCAGATTGAATGTGATGTTCAGTTAAGGGAATAGAGCATTCTGTAATAATTTACATCCACACACTGACTTGAAATATTTTTATAAGATAATTCCAACTTAAAGTCAATCTTCTCTTTAGCCCTTTTTTACCTTATTTACACTCTTTCCAAGTAATAGCAACCAAAATATGTAAATGAGTGCTGAGAGAAAGCAGGTATTTCTAGTAATTTCCTTTGGTTCTCATAGTTAATGACATTTTGTCTCTGTTCAATTCTTACTCATTTAACTGTGCCCAAGAAGGGCCATAAATAAAGCCAAGATGATAATATCAGTCTACACGTAAGCCCAACACTTACCATATCCACTCAACTTGCAGACAAAGAGACAAATTGATATAATTTATTATTTCTGTTCTTTGAATAAGAGGCAGGACTTCTCAGTGCCAGCCTTTGCATACATGTATAGACAATATTATCATGTGCATATATGAGTGTACTGGTACATTCTTATAATGGTTCAAATTGTGAGCATTTTTTATACACTCACCTCTCATGGAGATCTCAGTACAGGATCAGGGCATATGAACTGAACTGAGGCCAGTAAACTATTTCATCAGAGCTCTCTGAAATCTAGTAAATGGAAATGCCTTTGACTGTGCTGACCTGTGCTGTATTTTACAAATGAGATGATTATGATGGGATCTCCTGACCATTAATAACTTGCTGAGTCACACAGTTAAACCACAGGAGTCTTTCTTCTTTTTCCTTCTTAGTTACCTGCATAAAAGGTCTAATTGTAATCTCATTAAAGACAATGGCTCAAGAAGGGTTTTTGTTGTGGTAGTAGTTTTCTTCCTGTTGGTGATCTACTCTCTTAAAGGTAGTTAATAGTCCTTTTTTTGACTGTAGAAATCCACATCAACTATCTCTTTAAAGAAACGCTCTACTTACTTAAAATCAGCTTGTCACGGAATTATATTGACTTGAAAAATCGTAGCGTCTGCTTAGAAAGAAGTCTGCTTTGGCTTAGTTTCCCCTGCTGGGTTTTCACTAGGCTTGTGTCTGCCACTGCAACTCAGTACTACCTTTGTTAGCTTCAGCCACAGAAATGTTTTATCACCATGGCTACACAGAATAAAGCACACTGGACACTGTGCTGCAAAGGGCTGGACATTCAGCAAAGCCTGAGGGCAACACAGGTCTCATTTTAAACACAGAGTGTTTCCACAATCACTGGGATGATTCACAGAGCAGAGTGTTCAGAAGGTTTCTGGATCCAACCTCTGGGCTTTATCCCACACATCCCCTTTGTTTCAGAATCATCCTCAGTGTTTTTAATACTCCATAACTTTTCCCTCTTCACATCTCCAGGTTTTTTTCCAGTTTCATTATCCACTTGGAAAACAGAAAGTTAAAGTTTAAAGCCTTACTTTGATCTCAGATGTCATAACATAAACAACAGATGCAAATACTTCTTTGGTGACCACTAATCTGTCTGTAAATCTCCTGATGAATCAGAGCTAAAAATAATTACATTCTGTCTTATTTGGCATAATTTATCTCTTCAGTTTTATACTCTGGGAAAACAGAAAAATATTGTTAGCTTTAAGGAATTTTTTATTTTAGATGTCTCATAGATGGTTCATTATGTACCTTAGTGCCATGGGAGATGTGGACAAGAAGCTCTAAACTCTGTCTTACTGTATTTATAAAGGGTAGAATTTTGTTCTTTTTGCTTTTCTCAACAAGAAATAGTATGTTTGACTCTAATAAATTTATCAGAAATAGCCCACTCAGTTCACTTCTTTTAAAAAGATATTCCTTCCAGTTTACAAGTTGAGGGTACAATGTAACTACTGTAGTTTATTATTTCCTTTGCTCTGGATGCTAATACAATTCTGTATTAATGGCATTAATACTGTCACTTCACTAATACTTCCTAGTGGACCATGGCAGGAGCCATTATATGATTAATGGGTTTAGAGATGATTGTTGAAATCCTAACTACTATTAGTTCAGCCAACCTAAAACCAAAAAAAGAGTACTTTTCAGCCAAATATTGCCAAATGCACATAGAATTAGTGCCAGACTAAACTGTATACATAGCATGTACCACCTTTATGACAACATGATCCCATATACAGTAAATTTCGTTCTTCCCTCATCAAAATTGAAGGTTCCACAGGAGTTTAAAGGATAAGAGATGCTGTACAGTGCTTACTCTGTACAGCCTTTTAGCTGTATTTAGCCTTTTAGGTGGTACTTAGCTGGTATTTAGAATTTTAGGAGACTTAGGAGGATTTACAACCCTGCCCTCAGGCTGTGACTGCACATACACTTACTCATCACTTCCAGGTTTTACCTGCAGTGGACTCCACAGCAGCTAAAACACTTTAATGAATGTGACATTGGCAGGTTTTGGATTGAAGTAGTGTGGTTCAACACAAGACATTCAAGACATTTTCAGCAACTATTTATTTGAAAGAGGGGGTAAACTTTGATAAGATGATGTGTAGGTTGTTTCTCCTCTGCTGTTGGCTGCCAGGACATTTTTTTAACAAGTGATGATGACAGTTGACAGGATTATGGAGATTTGCACGAAAAATATGTCCAACCTCACTGATTACTATAGAATTATTTTGCAATCTCTCTGAAGAAAGTAGTCCTGCATAGTTTGCATTCCTTTATTTACAGGGAATTACAGAACTTTCTTTCCTTCTCACACTCCATTTAAAGCTTTGCTTTCCTCTGTGGCTGTCTGACTAATTATGTATCCTATATCTACATGTTTAAGCAAAAGCATTCAGCACCATCTTTCAGCACATCATTATCTTTTTACACAAAAATCTCCTGTCCCTGTCTTAGCAAAACCACAACTTATTTTCTTCAAAACCAGCTTACTTTAATGCTGTGAAATTGAGACAGATTGTATTTAATGAAAGAATGACTTTAAGTTGAGAAGCTTTTATTGAAATGCATGGTCACAGAGTATATAGTCTTGACTGTATCTGCCTCCTGGGGGCGATTCGGATTAGATGTTTTCTAGCTGAATTAAGTACTTAACAAAGGAACTATTCTCCCATCTGTGAATACAGCTCTACTGTGCAAATACCATTACTGCCAGTTGAAATTACATAGTTGACATCTACAGGTCACATGCACAATTTCTAGTGATGTTAGAGGGAATACTATATTTGTATGGAAAGAGGCTAATGTACAGTCCTTAAATTTGGAGGGTTGGAAAAGACAAAGATTCAAACACAGCAGAAAAATGAAACTACAGGCCTTATTCTGCTTCCGTTACAATCATTTGGATTTGTATTACTTCGTTCCAACTTACTTTACAAGCGGTTATTAAGATTTCCAAAATCAAGAGGGGCAGTTTATTTCACAGGGAAAAATATGGCCTTTGAAAGCAAGAAACTGATGAAGAAGAAATTTTAAAAATATATAACTTCAATGTTCAACCTAAATCCTATTTTTTTTTTTAAATTTCAAGTCTTATCCTCAGCAATCTAACTCAGATGGAGATAGTGGAGTTGATTGGTTCTGGATAATGATCTACAATTTAACAATAGTTCATATTCATAAGTCTTTAGCCAGTTGCACTATGGACAAACTTCTCTGGGCAGTCTGTGCAAACAGGTCCCAGATCAGTTCCTATAGATTCTTGTTGGAATGCAGTGGTGTAAGCATAAACCAGTTCAATATGTAGCAATTTTTAAAAAGCATTGATTTTCCCCAAAGAGCAATGGAGCATTTATTTTGGTGAAACTGTTTTGCAAACTATAGTCTTATTACATAGGATGAGAAACTAGTTCAGCAAGATGACTTCCATCTTCTGTTAGACTAAAAAAACCCACTGTGGAAATCTGAGAAAAATTTTATGAAAGTTGACATTTTAGTAACATTTTCTACTGGTTCATTGTTTTGGGAAATAAGTTTGGGGGGTAAAGGAGAAGATAAGAAACATACTGAGAGATTTTAACACTGGCAATAATAAAAGCATTTTCTTAAGAAATTAAAAATATCAAGAACAAAAAGACATAAAATTCCTATACAGATTTATGACAAAGGTTTATCTCATTCAGAATCTTGTTTCTGACAATGGTCAATCGTACATGCCTAGGACAATATATTCTCCAAGATATCCACAGCTTAGGACCCTCCTGAGGTAAGTTTTTATGTAGACAGTTGTACTTTATATTCACTGCTCGACCCAACCCTCATGCACTTATCTAACATTATTTAAAAAACATTTCTATTTTTGGCCTCCACAACATCCTGTGGCAGAGTTCCATAATTGTATTATGCATTATGAGAAAAAGTACTTTCTTTTGTTTGTTTGTCCCTAAGGGAACCAGGGACAAATGAAAAGGCACTGTATTTACCCAGTAACTGGTAATGCTGCTATGGGAGACATTTGCAGAGCTACATAAGGAAGGTGCTGATTCTGACCAGAGTTCTGCAGACAGGAGAGCAAGGGGAAGTCACAGCACAAAAAATGAGCTGAAATTTTGCAGTAAGGGAAAGCAGAGAAGCCAGTGCTCGTAATGTGTCATTATTTTCTCATTTTGTCAATGGTCTCTTTTCAGTCAGGGATACCTGTGTGCCACAAACCAGTGCCAGATGTTTATCTGCATGTATCCAGTGAGAAATGTGACTGAAAAAAAGGCTTTATCTCATGTACTCTCAACTGAAGAGGCCCAGCCTGCTATGGAAATATATGAAAAGGAAATTGTGTGGATCCTAAGGGCAGACCAGAGTACAGCCTGTGGTGTGGCCAGTGGCATGTTTTCATACGCTGTGGTTTGTCCTTTTTGAAGTGGTCATGTAATGAGTTGAAATATCCACGTGTTTAGATAGTAAACTTGCATGTAAGACTGCTGGTAGAGAATTTCCACTTTAAAGACTGTGAGTGGCTTAATGGACAATTACAGCCTGACACCCTCATGCCTTCCCTTTCTAGAATCGAAAAGCAAAAAACCCAATACTTCTTCCCAGCTTATTCCTACATTTCTTCTTTTTGTCAAATACAAAGCAAATGTGTTGTACTTAATTTTACAATGCACAAATGGTTAAAACTTCACACTATAAAACTGCTAACCACAGAATTTCAAAATTGTTATTGCTTAACTGGAAAGTATTCTAAGTGTTTTCAGAGAGAAAGCATGTCCTCACAGCCAAGGTCTTCACAACTAAGGACTGAAGACAGTTATAGCACTTTGAAATATAAGCTATATTCTATAAGCATTGATTTTCAGCAAAAATAATTGGTGTTTGCCAAATTACCTGGTGGCTCTATGGGTGAGATTCTCAACGCTTTCTCAGGCTCAAAAAATAGGACTACAATACATGGTACCAGGTGAAAGATGCTGGCTTTATAGCTTTTGACTGCAAATAAAACTTCTGATAAGTAATAAATACAATTACTGCAAATAATTGAGTTTTCTATTTTTAACACAATAACTTTATTTAATTGTCACCTTAAGCTGACTTAAAGTAAGTATTTTTTTAAGGTAACTGGATAACAGGTAGTATGGAGAGTGTATAAACAAGGAAAGGGGGACACCTTTTAAATTCTCAATCTCTGCAGTATTTCCTCTATTGTATTCAAAGAATAATAGATGATATATCAGCTTCATGAGCCAGTCTCAAGTTATTAGCATGCAGTAGGATATTGGTATATATGCTTGAACATCAAGGTCAAAAGGAATATGTGACAGATGTGCCAGGCTGTCTGCAAAGCACAGATCTAGATATCATTCACACCACCTGTCTGAGACAGCCCACACTGGTGTCTGTAAAGGCTAACTCACAGTATTGCTGATCTGTGTTACTGTTCACAGATTCCTCCTCTCTTCACTGCTTGTGTAAAGTTTCTTCACTCCTCAAATACTCATGCAGCTCAAGTGTCTGGAGGTGAGCAGTAGACATAGCACGGTTCCTTTTCCTATTCTGGATGTCCCATCAAATACTAACACAGCTGAGGTAATTGCAGCTTACTTTTGGCTTGCTTTGCAACCCTTTTTCTCATTTTAAATAGATTTGATTTTAACTAGCTTCTAATTTAAGCTGCTAGAAAATGTGGTCCTGTGGTGTTAACTTCGACATGGGGCTGCCCGTGTCAATAGCAATCGCTGCATGACACACTGATCCTTGAAAGGAAACTGAAAAATAACATGTGATTTTCTGAGATAAACAGGCATGATGGAAATGTCCATTTTATAGTGCCAAGCTGAATAGACACAGTACAAATTAGAAACTCCTGTGGTCTAGATCTTACTGTGCCACTATCTTCATTTGACATCCTCATGCCTTAGTTTTCTTTGGAAAAAAAGGGGATTAACGCACGTTTACTTTTGAATAAAGTAAATCCTGAGCTCTAAGTGTTCCCAATAGCTTTTTTATTCAGCTCTCTTGTTTAAACTAGCCATACTTTTCTAACAACCAGGGACAATGAAGTAAGTATCTAGCAAAACAAGTCTGTAAAAATAATCATTGTTACAGAACAAGCTCTCAAAAACTCAATAGATCTAGAAAGCAAAAAGAGATTTTTAAATGGGTTATCAGTTCTCATAAAAAGTTCAAACTACAGTTTTGAGTCATTCATAAAAATGTTCTAAAACCAATGGAGTATATTTTGACTCAAAGAAATGACATTTTTCCAACTACTGAAGGCTGGCAAGTAAGATCATCTGTAAGCCATTTTTTAATTCAGCTCTGTCTATGTCTTGCTCCTTGTATTTTCTGAAACATTTAGATTTAGTCTGTAAAGAACAAAAACCAGTAATTAAAATTAATTAGATGTCGTGCCAGTGGTCCAGAGACACTTAGATATTTCAGCGATGAAAGGACTGGAGGTTCTTGAAGTAGATACATCTCCGCTTTTTGCACCAGAAAATTATTTTTATTTGCTTACTCAGATGGGAGGAATTTCGTATCAAATTTAGAGCACTTTTGAGTTCACAGCCTAGTGCCTGAATCACAGTAAAATCTCTCATTCAGAAAAGTAAAGAGAGATACTACTGTAATGTACTGAGCACATCACAGTTCAGAAGCAGGGGCCACATGTAAAGACTGTTAAAAACATAATCACTTAAACCCCTGGGATTAGAAAGTCATCAGATCTACAGTGATGATCCTGAGAACTGTTTCTTCCTCTGACTCATATACTGTAAAAGACTTTAGTCTGGATGTGGTTTTCATTCTCATTAGCAGAAAAGCACTCCCAGAGCAATACCACAGTGTTACATTTAATAAGTCACTTCCACAGACAATGGTGCAGAAAACTGACTTTTAATTTTGGGAGTTTCATTTATTTAAAATTTTATTTGTTTTTTTTTCGTTCACAAACTGAAATAATTCCATTAGAGGGCTTAGCCACTGAATATTCTGGATGCAGAACCATACCTCTTGGATATACACTTGAAGGTAGCATAAAAGCCTTCACTGATGCAGACAAAGCTGGGTTTTTGATGTAAACCTTCCATAGGTAAGTGGGATTATTTATACATTTTTGAAAGACACTAGGATTCTGTACTGGTATTAGAGAGAGTGCATAAATGTCTTTGTGGAACCAACCACCCTCAAATTTGTGTGGTTCTTTTTTAGAAATTTGAAGCAGAGGAAACAAACCAAGACATTTCTAATCCCCCCAGGCCATGATGCTTGAGTGAGTTTTGCTTCTCACGTGCACAGTATACTGGAACTCCTAGAGTGTTAAACACCATGAGAGAAACACAGAGAGTTTCTAAATTGAATAAGTCAATTCATTTAAGAAAATTTTAACTATGCTTCTGTAATATATTAGATGTTATAACAATCTCAACATTAAGAAAATGTTCCATGAAATATCTTTCATTTTAATTCAGCACTGGTTTCATAATAATTTACACATTAGTGTTGGATAAATATGTATGAAAAATTAGAGAAATTAATTTACAGGCCTATTTTGTCTAATCCATTGAGCTAAAATGATAAATTCAGTAATATCTATCTCTTTAAAAGTGGTTAAATTGAGCATTTAAAAGTGCACATTAATCTCTGACACCGAGAAAAAAAACATGATTAACTATGACAAATCAAGACATATTCTAGAGGCCTTAAAATGAAAGGTGGTATAACAAGGTTTTGTTATTAAATTATGAGCTTTCTGAAGCTCAGCATACATAAAGCACATAGGAGAATATATATAGGAATTTTAAATACATATACATGTAAGAACCACCAGATAAGTCTATGTGTTTTGACCCTTGGAAACTTTAAATATGCCCCAACTTTACTCTTTCAGTGCCTGAGGAACACACAGCACTATTTCACGGTGAGTCGGGGGGGCTTAGTGGTGCAGGGCAGCAGTTCTGGTGGCAGAACTCATGCGTGGCTGGCTGAGCCTTTCAGAGTTTGCTCAGACAGACTTCCCAGTTTCCTCATGGAGCTGTGTCTGAAGGAGGATTGGTATGTAGAAATCTGGTGAAGAGTTCTCCAGTATGTACTAGCTGGGAATACAAGCAGGAGACTGATGCATGGCATTATGTATGCACCGACAGAGGCAAAGCAAGAGCCCTACCCTAAGGCCTTGGACACAGAAGTTAAGTTAGCATCCAACCCTGAGCTGACAGGCTTGGCTGACTCACAAGGGAGACAAGACTCCCATGTCTGCTCAAAACAGAAGGAAAAATCTCCCCCTTGCTACCGATGTGCCCCTGCGTAACAGTTATGACATCCTGGGGCTGGAAGGAGAAGACACTTCCTGATAAGTGGTCAAGATTAAGCAAAGAATAATGGTACAAACTTGGTACAATAACCCATATTGGAACAATATCACAAAACATACCTCAGAAAAATGTTGAAGGGGTAGTGAGCACAAGTAGCGCTCTCCTCTAACCTCCCAGTTGGAGGAGAGAGTAGAACATCTTTGAGAATTGTAGAAATGTTCACGGAGAAAAACTTGTCTGGAAATGAAGATAACTGATGAAAAGTTCTGCTTTCTGTTGAACTGACCTTTGAGTGGTGGGCATGGATCTCTGCAGAGACTGGCAGGAGGAACAGGAGCCACCTCCTCACAGGAGTTCCCAAACATGTCTGCAGTGGCATGAGTTAGCATGTGCCATGCAATCCTCTCAAGTAACAATCCATGCAAACAAGAAGAAAATGGATGGGCTACACTACAGATGCTTGGGAGGACCATAAATTGTTCATTTGTGCTACCATGCTAGGGAAACAATTAGAAGGAAAGGGAAAGCCTTCTGACCCTTTGCTTTTCATGCCCATGAAGCAATTGCTAGGGTCAAATCCTTTCAGTAATTCTACTCTCACTGGAATGTAAATAAAGGATATCACACTCTCCCTGCCCTGTTTCATCTCCTGAATAATGCATATGGTTCCTTAAGAACACACATGGCAAAAATACTATTCATTTCAAGAAAAGCAAAATGTATATCCCAGCTAGTTCAGCTGAGTGGCAAGTCATACAAGGAGAACCCTGCAGAGTAGGATCATTGCATATGCTCTTGCCAAAGTGGGTGGCAGTTTGAGGATGGATATGAGAATCACATGGAAAAACAAGAAATTCTGCTCAAGACAAAAACCGAAAGTGTAAATAAGGATCCCAGTATTCCGAAACACAGAATCACAGAATGTTTTAAGTTGGAAGGGATCTACAAGCATCATATAATCCAACCCTTAGCTCTGCACAAGACCATCTTGAAGAGTCACACCATGTGCCCGAGAGTATCATTCAAACACTTCTTGAACTTTGGCAGGCGTGGTGCTGTGACCACTTCCCTGGGCAGCCTGTTCCAGTGCCCAGCCACCCTCTGGGTGAAGAATCTTTTTCTAATATCCAACCTAAACCTCCTCTGATACAACTTCAGGCCATTCCCTCAGGTAACCACAGAGAAGAGATCAGTGTCTTCCCCTCACAGGAAAGTTGTAGACTGCAATGAGGTCTCCTCTCAGTCTCCTCCAGGATGAGCAGAACAAATGACCCCAGCCACTCCTCATATGACTTTCCCTCAAGGCCCCTCATCATATTTGTTGCCCTCCTTTGGACACTCTCTAATAGCTCAATATCTTTCCTATATTGTGGTGCCCAAAACTGCACACGATATTCAAGGTGAAGCTGCCCCAGTGCAGAGCAGAGCGGGACAATCCCCTCCCTCAACTGGTTGGTGATGTTTTGCCTGATTTCCCCCAGGACACAGTTGTCCCTCCTGGCTGCCAGGGCACTGCTGACTCAGATTCAACTTGCCATCGACCAGGACCCCCAGAGCCCTTTCCATGGCACTGTTTTCCAGCATCTCATTGCCCAGTCTGCACACACATCCAGGTTTGCCCCATCCCAAGTGCCAAATCCTGCGCTTCTCCTTCTTGAACTTCACATGGTTGGTGACTGTCCAGTCATCTAATTTGTTGAGGTCTCTCTGCAGGGCCTCCCTGCCTTTGAGGGAGTCAACAACTCCTCTGAATTTTGCATCATTTGCAAACTTGCTCAGTATCTCTTCCAGTCCTGTGTCCAAGTCATTTATGAAGATGTCAAAGAGCACAGGGCCCAAGATTGAGCCTTGTGAAACCCCACTAGTAACAGGTTACCCTTCTAATGTCACCCCATTCACTGTTACCCCTTTCACTAATTCCCTCTGTGAAAATCCTCCCTTTCCCTTTCTGTGGAAGGGACAAAGTGTCCTTGCAGAGCTACCCTGGGATAAGGAGCTGAGGTTTCCAACTCAAATACATCTGTCTGACATCCAAACCAGTTCCTAAGGCCAGGCATTGAGCAGATGACTGGCTCCCAGCAACACCATCCCTCATTCTGTGCTCAGCCAAAAGGTCCTTTTGGTTCCACTGGTGATTCTGTCTATATACATGCATAAAGTCAATCCCAACAGCAATAAATATCCAGGCGCTCTAGGCACTCTGGATCATTTTGGCATTTGCTTTAGTGCATCCAGATGACACAGCAACCTTCCAAGTAGTAGCCAAAAGGTGACTGTTTGGCTGAAATGCTAATAGCCATCTTAAACTGACCTTTACTTGTTTCCATAGTGAAGAAATCTTCCACTGAAGAAAAGGTGAACTAACAAGAAGAAATATGCAAATTGTTTACTTTTTCAGTCCATTCATGCCATTTTGCATATTCTTTCATTCTAGCCATTAAAAATCCGTGTTGTCTCTATGTAGTCATTGGGCTAAGTGGAAAGGTAAACACTGAAATCTTTATTCTTCTGGTAGCTGACAGCTTCTCTCCTCGGTGAATGAAAAAAATATTCTATTTTTCTTCTTGTCAAAAACCAATAGAGGTTGCATTAGTCACAGAGAATATGGAAATCTGCCAGGAAAAAAAAAGTAGTACCCCTGTAGAAACCTAATAAAAATGTCTATTAGGCTTTTGGAAATGACCCTTAACTACCAGCCAAAGCATAATGAAATTGGCAAAACACAAAAAGCGAAGTCTCACTTTGCTTTGCAGCTTTCAAATGACCCACAAACCTCATTAAAAGGGATCAGCAGTGGCAAATATAGACTTTGCCAAAATTCTTTGGCAACATGTCCCAAAAAACTGAAAGAGAACAGGTTTACATAGAAGCAACAGGCTTGCTGGTAAGGTTAGCTGCTGTCAACATCTCTCACACTACAAACAGAAAAATCCCTTTTGACTTGTTTTCTTAATGAGTTATCCTGTTGAATTTATTTCATCTGCAGTCCACGGGAGCAGATACTGCTGTTCTTTACTCAGATAAAATCCAGATGAAACTAATGAAGGGGGTTGGTGCCTGAGAAAGGAGGACATTAGAAGGGAGGACAGCATTGGACTTTCTGGAGCAACTGTTTTATGTTAGCAGTAAGGAAATATTATTTTTTTTAGGAGGAGTGTTGTAGAGCATTTCACATTTTATTGTGCACATTCATGTTCAGAAACTGTAATTAAGGGTAGATTTTGCCCTGAATTAAACCAAAGCAAACTAAAAATTTGCAGAACTTAATTCTCCACTTCCTGCTAGCTATTTTTTGTCTGTGAGAAGGCAGGATCAAGATTTCACCTTATATTCCTTCTAGAAAATATGGTCCAGCTCAGATGCAGACTATGGGTTTGTACAGAAGCTGTTTATAGTATGAAAGAGTTCTGGCTAGCTGTTCCTCTCAAGTCTTAAAATCTGTTAGCTTTTGAAAAATTTAGCATTCTACTGCTCAGTTGTGAACAAAAAAATCCTATCCTATTTCTTTACTGAAAAATTGCAAATAATATAGTGCAAAACCGGCCTACATGTCCTTTTCATATTTTCAATAAAAAAAAAAGAGAGCAATATGCATGCTTAACTATAGTGAGACAACAGGGTGAAGGAGGAGTGAATATATATTCTCTGTTTGGACTGGTGGGGGATTTTGATGAGTCTGCAGAGCTGATTCTTCTTTAGACAGTCCCAAGGGCTCCATCCTTCTATTGAAGCCCATAGGAGTACTACCAAAGTAGAGTTTTCAGGACTGAACCATCAGATTATAACAAAGCAATCTGTTTTTTCCCTGAAACTCCCTGTTTGTAAAGATCTTTATTCACTGTGTCCTGCTCTGTTTGTGGACTGTGACTGCAGAATTTCAATGAGCCCCTTGCAGAGCTCTTCTCAGAGCCAGCTTTGCAAAGAGACATGTGACACTGAGAAATTACTCATGTGCCACTGTTTTATTGTTTTGCTCACAAGTTAAGGCTACCTTGATTTAACTCCATACATTTCCTTCTTCCTATGGTATAGAGCTGGTAAATTGTGTACCCCTGAAGTTCAGTTTTATGGGGTTGAATCACTCATCCTCCCTGTTTTCCTTCCTGCTGAGGCAGGTAAAACAGCTTTAGAAATCTGTAAACCTACATGATTCAAAGACAATACTGAAGATTGAGTTGTTTTGTCTTTTCTTAAGACTGAAGTTCCAAAACAAAAAATATTTAGTTATAAAATTAAATCTGAGGTCAGCCAGAAGCCAATGGAAAGGCCTTTTTAAGTAAAAATAAAATAAAAAAAAAAAACTCACTACTGTTAGATATTTACTGCTGTAGAGACAAAAGAGGGATGCTACGTACCTTAGTAGTTTCACTGTTTTTATTTTTCTTTATATATCTATTGGTCATATTGGGTAAATATGGGCAGTATGGTGCTTAAAAATAATTGTGGCATACAAAGTGCCTTTCTTGCCTCTGTATTTCATAGCTACCAAAAGCTATACTCTCCACCCTGACTTTAAAAGCAGCAGGGATTGGGGACATGAGGTCAGGATGGGCACAGAAGAAAGAGAACCTGACAGAGATCAGTGTATGTGCTATGGCTTGGGTGTCTACTCTAGCACACTCGGGAGTTCAGACGCTGGCTGTGTCTCCCAAGCCCAGTTTCTCAGTGGTCTTCTCAGGGTACAATAAATCCACATGACATTTCTGTCCTGTGCAAACCATAAAGACCGAACATCTTAAGAGTCATGTTCTCATTACAGAGGAGGTCTTTGTGGCAACCCTAAGATGTGACCAAAGCACTAGGATAAAATCATCTGCTGATAAGCATTACATGCCTAATTAAAAAAGAAAAAGAAAAAAGCGTACACTTGATTTCACTCCAGATTCAGCTTTAACTTTGCACAAATATTCTGGTATTATTCTAGCTTTCTCATTCCCCTGAACTTCCTGCTCAGACTGGAAATGGAAGGGCCAGACAGTTTTCCTCTTCTCAAGGGATTTTCAGAGCAATTCTGAAGGAAAGAACATTTGTGTTTTCAAAGTTGGTGCTGACATTCAACTATAAATCATAAATCATCAGTGATTCTTAGCAGTGAGATGTACTGGCCAAAATCCCTATGAATTATCATCAAAGGCAAAAAAATCTTTGTAGTCAACAGAGGGAAAATTATGATCAGAGTGCCTGCTTAAGATTTGCATGAGAAAGTCCACAAACTTCTATTATTTTGTTTGAACAGGAACATTTGTTAATAGAAGTAGCTTATTTTATCATTGATAAAATGAGTGAAACTCATCAAAATATAAATGAACACAGAGGAAACTTAGACAAAGCATAACTTGATTCTTTTTCTCTATGATCCATTTTTGTCTTTTACAAGATTTTTCTGCCATTTTATCTGCACTGAATATACATTTGGTTCAGAATATACTTATGGCAGTATTTTTAAAGTATATTCAGTTGATTTTTTGGTTCACAGTCTTTGTCTAAGGAACTGGTCAAAAGTGTCAAAGAAAAGTAAGTTTGCTTTATATCAGTACACAAGGACCATCATACATTGGAACACACTGTGGTTTGCAAATCTCGAAAGTTTAAAATCCTGTTAGGTAAGAGAAAGAAAAGAATAGATTTATAAATGCTTAGTCAATTACAAAATTGCTCAGCCCAGTCATTACCAGTTAATTATTAAATATACATTATAGTCATTCTTTAGATGAGATATTTGGAAAGCAAATGGCTCCTATTAACAGAGTTAAATAAGAATGTCTTCAGGAACATCTGGTACTGGTGACTGTCAGAAATAATGCCAAGCTTAAAAATTCAAATAAAGCCATGGAATTTGAGGTCTTCTATCCCTATGTGTATGGCTCAAAGGACCAAAGGAAAGATCCAGCTATGAAATTTGATCTGGAATCAGATGCCAAAATTTTTCTTCAAGGTATTGACCCATGTTGAGACCAAAGCATTTTTTCCCCTCGGCTTTTGCCTACCACAACTAAGCACTAAAGTACAACTAAATCTGTCACTTCATATTGTCTCTTGTGACTGAAACTAAAATGTGTAACTTGGGGGATTTTATTCTGTTACATTGTAGCAATTGCACTTCACAAATGTTATTTAGCATTTGTCAGGTGACAGTGTTACATGAGTGAGACAAATTTCAGTAAGCCTTTCGACCATCTCTCTCACTGTGATTTCATCAAATATTTTCTATGGGAAATGGAGCATATTATTTAGCTTGTTGACGTTTGGATTAGTCTAATACATTTCCTAGTAAGGGAGTAAATACATTGACAAAATGCAATTTAAGTGTTCCAGTGTTCTCTAATTCTTTTATCTGTCTTTCTTATAATACTGTTGAATTTCACCCTAAAATATATCCACATGGGTATAATCCTCTCTTTCCAAAGTGTATCTCCAATTTAACCACTGATTTTCCTGCTGAATCAGAATCTCCATTTTGGAAGTTTATTTTCAAAGAAAACAAAATGGGAGAAAAGCAGGGTGTGTGGGGATGGGAATGGGGATGAGAAATGCTTATCAGGGTCCATCTGGAAATGTTCTTGCACTAAAACATTAGTTAGACAAAGGAATTCCAGCATGACACTGCATATATAGGGGACAAGTCGTCCAGGAAAGAAACTAGAGCACTAATGAGGAACTACAGGGCAGATTTTTCCAATTGTTGTTTTGACTTTTCCCAAAATCCACATTAAAAGCTTGCCACAGTGTTGTCCTGGAGATACTATGAAAGAAAACTTTCTAGGGACAGAGATACTGTAATGTGAATTAGTACATTGTGGCTTGTGAAATTTTAAAGTGTTTGCCAAATTCGGCATTAGAAAATTTCACATATGCAAGAAAAAAGGATACTTCAGTGGCTTCTTTTGTATTCTCTGGTAAACTCAGCTATTTACACATTTACAAATGTCATTGAAACATAAATTCCTATCTAAAAAGAAAACATATGAGTCAACTTTCAGTGTTTTGTTTTAATTTTAGATTTTTTCTTCATGTTCTCTAGTAAGTGAAGGTAGCATTTCCATACATTTTTTTCACTCCAAATATGACTGACTAATTTTAATTTTGATTCTACATGAAAGGAAATATTTTTCTATAATATGGTAATTCCAAGAAATTAGCCTTTCTGGGGGAAAGATAAGGATAAACAAAAATAATTTTACACTTAGACTAAAACAAGCAGCACTGTGCATGTAAATTCTTTTTCATTAATTATGAAGCAACATCGTGAAATAAAAGAACTCTCCATTTAATCAGTGCTAAGATTTCCTAGTATGTTATGAAGAGTGAGCTTACTATTCCTTCCCCTCAAGCTTTCTGACAATTTGATTTCAGCCATTTATTGCACCATTAAATAAATAAAAAAAGACAAACCATAAAACCCCAACCAAAATAACCCCACTCAACCTCCAATGCTTATTTTAAGCTTATCCAACGTTCATATTAATGGTAACAAATTAGCTGCTGTGATAATTATGAATATAGATTAAGTTTCACAGATTTTAAAGCTAAGCATTAATTACATAACTAGTCATCATAAAAGTGTGAAATGGACTGACCTTGCCCTGTAAAAATACCTGTGGACACCCTCTTGCTATTTCTCACTTGTCCTATGATAACTTAGTGGGTTTGAACAGTCTTTACCTTTTTGTCTCCACATTTTTTTAAAGGTACTAACCAAGATAACTAGAGGTTTTACTGTCCTACCCAACCATCCAGTTGTGGTGAGGGGAGCGGGAGGTGCAATTTGCAGCTACAGGCCCTGCTCAGTGCTGCACTCCAGTGACTCTGTGACTACCACACTTGTCACTGCTGGAAACCACAAAAGACAGCCCCGGTGACTTCTGTGCCTCACACTCCACAACCACACGCCCTGCAGGCTATCAAAAAAATCTGTCTTAGACTTTTAGGTTCATTTTTTGTCTTTGTCTCCCCTAGTGGGGTCTGCTAATGTCAAGTGCAAGTGCAATTAGAGGGGTTTACAACCGCTTTTTTTTATGTGTTCTTCCCTTACTGGCACAGCAACTGTGCTGACAACACACGTGAAAGCTGGCACAGTGTGCAGGGCTGTCCACAAAGTCCTCTCCTTGCTGTCCCTGCCCACACAAGACCATTCCCTGCAGCACCCCTGACTGTGTCTTTCAGAGCATTTGTTTTTGCCATCAGCCAATTTGTAAGTTCCCCCAGAGCTCTGCTGGGGAATAAAGGAAGGGATGGGAAATCCCACCAGTTTCAATTTGAAACATTTATCTTGACTTTTTTTTCTCCTCAGCAGACTGTGCCTGAGGCCTGAGCTTTGGTGGTCTGCTGATTAACAGCGATGTCTAGAGTTTCATGATACTGGGATTCCTTTTACTGCTTTACCACAGATTTCCTGTGTCCTTGAGAAAGTCACTTAATCTATTATTCCCTCCCGCAGAGAAAACAATGCTATCCTTTCTGAGCAAGGGTGTCAGGAGGACAATTCTATTCCTTCTAAGAGAAGAATGTATGGCATCGTGGCATTTAGATAGGCAGAAAAATGGAACTTTATAAACTCACTGAAAAAGTTGTGTCATCCATTGTAACACAAAGTCATCTGTAAAGGACAGAAAGGATCATTTTTTCTGCCAATAGAGAAGATTAAATGAATATAGAATTCATTTCTATGTGGACATTTAATTTCATATTAGCTTTTTTATGTAAAATTCATTAAAAGTTCTGAATATTTCCTTCACCACAGACTAAATCCCTAATAAAGATACAACACAGTTGCAACTGCACGTGTGCAATTGTCTGTGGAAAGTTAAAACAAATCTGTAAGTACCCTTCAGCCATTAACTCAATTACATAAGTTGTGAAAGGGTTTTTTAAGGCAGATCTGCCACACTCTGCTTCATTATAATCTGTCACATTTTGTATCCGAAAAGCATCCTGATACTGAGGAAGATCTCAGATGGTAGGACACACAAGTTCTGGCCTGACATCTTTTGAAAGTTGCATTCCTGTCTCCCCAGATTGCCTGACTACTGGCAGTTTGACTTAGATAAAAATTAAAAAAGTCTTCATTTTTACTCAGTTCCATGATTTTAATGCACTAGATCTTTGGACACACAAATAAAACAGTACTGAGTTTGGATTTTGTTTCAAGAAGAAATGTTGAATTTTCAGAATTAGGGACTGAAGTGACCTAAGACCTGGGGGATTTTGACCAAGCACTTTATCAAACCTCATTTGCTTCATTCAAACCATAACAGTTTGAATGAAGCAAAATAGTATCAGTGGCCTGTTGTAGACAGTTGGTGTGCAGCCTACTATTTCCTAAAGCTGAATATTTGCAAAGTGTGTAACGCCCAACATTCAAACACTTCAGTTAACCAATATTCAGACTACCCCAAACTGCAGGGAGCAGTTGATGTGCGAGAGATCAGGGTTGCTGTTTCAAAGTGATCCCAGCAGGTCAGTGAAATGGGCTGACAGCAAGCTAACAAAGTTCGACATTGGTGGGTACAAGCTCATCCACCCTGAGGGGACAGCCCAGTACATTAGTGCAGAGTGGGGGTCAACTGGCTGAGGAGTCCTTATGCAGAGGAGGCCCTAGGGATCGCTGTGGAGCTATGTGAGAGGGCGTCCTTGTAGCAGTGAGGGCCAGCCACACCACAAGCCCATTAAAGGACCACAGTCTGCATGCTGAGAGGCTCTCTCCCTGCTTGGCACTTAACTACAAATGGTCCTGAACTATTTGGAACTCACAAGATCATATCTGGAGCCCTGCATCTCAGGTTCTCCAGCACAAGAAGGTCATTGACAGGCTAGAGCAGTGGTCTTCAAGCTGATCCATGGTAGCAGAGAAAAGACAATGTAACAGTAATTGAAACTCTTATGCTAATCTATCTTTAAATTCAAGATTTCCATTTCTCCTGAGATGTCTTTAATGTCATAATCTAAATTTTTTCTGCTTCTACAGTTTAGCCACATGCTCCATTTTAGAGAAATAGATTATGGTAAGGTTCTAATACATCTCTAGGTGCCTATTTAATGTTCTACAACATATACTCACATATGCTCTGGAGTGAGAGGAGACGAGATAAAAGGAATACTAAACAAACAAAAAAAAATACAGAGAGAGAATGAAAGAGTCCTGAAAATCAGTACTTGGATCCCTGTCAGGTAAATATCCAGACTGAGAGATTGATATCTTAACTTGGATAAGTCTCTTCCCCAGGGTCCTTCTTAAAAATAAAACAAAACACTTTCAATACACCCCCTTCACAGAAGGATAATATTTCCTTCAAAAATCTCCCCTTCTTGATCAGATAGTAATCCTCATGTTCTTGAACCGTAAATGGTATGTAATCAAATATACTTTTCAATCTTTTATCAAAGTTGATTAACTGAACTGTTAAGTGATGCAAACCTATTCCTGAGTTTCCTTTCTCTTTAATGCTTCAGTTTCTCTTTTGGATGAATAGCATAACATGCTGGGATGCTCATTTTTGGGATAGTTGTAGTGCTATGTTGTCCCAAGCAAATGCACTATATCATTGCACAGTTATGAAATTGTGACATTTAAGGTGGGTTTTAATTGAAAAAAGTCAATTAAAATGTTCATTTTTTCTTAAAAATGCAGAACTTCCTTTTGCTTATGCAATATGAATTGTAAGAATTCCCAGGAAGTATTGTGACACTATTTTAACCAAAGCTCATGAAGTATGAAAACTTTTCCAGACCTAGTTTTAAGTTTAGTGAATGGTTATTGTGTGCTCAATAAATTTCCTAATATTGCAATCTTATTGTTTGGAATTCAAACAAGAATATTCTGCTTGCCAACAGTTTGGTAGACATGGTACAAATATAATTAGTAGAAATTCTTAAAAATAAGCTGTATTTTTAATACTGGATTCGTCAATCACACACATAGAGCTATCTTGTGTTTTCAATTCCAGTGTAAAGCATTTATTAAGCGTATGAACATGCTCAAAATTAACAGGCCCAGAGAAGTGGTGGAGAAAAATGAGAGAGACATGGAAGGTACAACAGTCTGTAGACAGAAAAACTGGAGTTTAAGCTGAACCTAAATTTAAAGGGGAGCACTTAAACTGTCTTTTCTTCAGAACTTCCTCTCACTCTCTTTTCTTTACCACATTTCTCAGCAATTGTATAAAAAACTTTATCCTCATTCGAGAGAATGAGATTGCAAATGAAGTTTTCAGTAGTGATAAAGACAGTATGTGAGAAATTTTTAGGGAAAAAAAAGTTGAAAGATGAAAGATAAATGTTGGAGTATCCTGGCAGATATTCCAGAAACATGTCACCACAACTATTTCATTTATATATGCCTACTTCCAAGTCCAAATTTCCTCAAGATTTAGCAGTAGACAAACCTGGAGTTTTGGACGTAATACAATTTAACAAAATACCATGGATGCATAAAATATAATCCATCTTGTCAAACACACACCCTATAAAAGTTAAATTATACAGGATATGATCTACAGACCATATTTCAAGACTACGTATGTAAGATTCACTCCATCATCAGTAGCAGATTTACCTTGGCTTCCTGTAGAGGCTCATGCAAAGTTTGTCTGATCATATCTCACCTGTTTAAGGCTTGTTTATCTGGAAAAGCTGAGTATCTCTGCTCTGAAAACCTGTTCTCCTTAAGATGCCTGTTAACCTGTCCTCCTTAACAAGCCTGAATTAATCATAGCAGCAGCAGATACAAACAAAACATTAACGGCTTTTTCAGAATCTTGACCAGCACTCTTTCTTAGAGTCAGCAGTTACTGAAAAGAGAATCTGTAATTCTTGATATTCTACACACTATTTTTTTCTAACATTGTATTAATTATCACCTATCAGCTCTATATCTTCTTTCCTTATGTTTCAAAGCTTATTATTGATTTTTTTTACGGAAAAGAAATCAACAGAAAAAAGAGAAGAAATAAAAATAATAATTAAAAAAAAAAAAAGAAATCAAGCCAGATACATTTCCCATGTATTTGTTTTGATACAAATATACCATAAGGATTTTATACATTATCTGAGCAGTTCAAAATGTCTTAAATTTGGAAAAACTTATGTAAATTTTACAATTTATATATTTTCTGGTACAAATATTTTCATTTTTTAATTTACATTGATTTTAGTGCATAAATTAGTCTGCATAGCCCAGTTGTTAAGGTCAGTTTTCCTGGGTGTAACAGGTATCTTTCACCTAACTATAATAGATTTTATCTATCTTGCAATGAAAATAACAGGTTAAAGTCTGCCTTTCCAATAAAGGAGGGACAGATGCATGGGATCCTTTCATGCTGTATCCTTCAAAATTTATCCAGTTGGAAGAAAGAATTTAGTATAAAAGCACTTACACCGCTAGTTTGATGGCTAAACCTGATCACTGCTCATCTTCAGGCTCAGCTTTTGGTTCTTTGAAACAGACTCTGTAGATGATATAAACTAGAAAATCGAATATTTAAAAAATGTGAGTACCCTGCAGTATTTAAATGGCTACAGTTTCATGACAACTACAGTAAGTAGACAAAGCTGTTTGGTGGTGGGGTTTTTTTTATGGCTATGCTTAGGATATGGTAAAGTGCTAAATGTGCAAGCAATTATGAACTTGGCACAGTAGCAATATTTATTTTAAGCTCTACTTGTGCTGCTTTGGTGGAGGATGTTTACTTAACCAGACTCTATTAAACATGCTAAAGACTTTGTACTCTAAAACATTTTTAATTGATGAAACACAGAAGCAATCAATCATCACAAATGGTAAAGAAAGGCAGACAGGCCCAGGCAAACAGAATAAGATCTGTAGGTGTCTTTTTATCTTCTAAGGAAAAAAAAAAAGAAAGACTATTTGTGCTGCTGAATTAAGTGTTTGTGAAAAGAGAAGACTTGATAGTGGTGGAGACTGAAGTCTTCTATTTATTTACAAGTCGGGCATAGTGGTGGGAACTCTTGCATGGTCTCTTGCCTTTCTTATTCAACCTCTGACCTAATGGACCTGATGAGCTTATCCTCTCTCATGACAGGAAAAATACATGCTGAGTATACAACCTGTGAGTCTAACTTACCCAAACAATGCTGAACGGTGATGCTTTTCATGCCCCATTTGTAAACATATGAAAGCCATTGCACTGCCCCACATTCCTGTTCCAGGAAGCAAATTCAATATAACCCTGAGCATCAGTAGATGAGAAGCATTTCTCCAGCTACCTTATTGTAAAACCACATCTGTTCTGAGCTTCCCAATATTAATTCTAAATCATGTGCTCATAAATGCTTTTTAAGTGTAAGTTTAAAAAAATAGAATCAGAATATAATTCTGTCAAAACACAGACTTTTTTTGAAATGGGGACTATGGACAGCTATTTCTCAATAAGAAGCTTAAACCTAAACTCTTGCTCAGACTAAACTCCCGATTTCAGTAGGAACTTTGCCTAGAAGAGAATGGCAGGATTGTATCCACAGTAGAAAAAGATTAGATAGTTAACAACTCACTCAGGGGGGTAGTCCAAAGTGGTGTAGTCACTTGTGCATCTCATAACTGTGAAGTTGAAAGGTAATATTCTTTTATTTATTTATTTATTTCCTTTTAACTTTACATGAATATATCTATAGTAATTATAACGAGTGCTTTAAATTTTCATCTGTACAGACAATGGATTGAAACACAGAAGACATACACATATATAAACACATGCATGAATGCTTACATATGTTCATACATATATCAAAACCAGACTTCGTATGAACAAATATTTGGACCCAAAAATAATGAAATATTAGTGGGTATTTTTCAATTTCAAAACACATAATACAGTAAAGACAATCTTCTTAAAATGTATGCAAGTTTTAGTATTTCACTGTGAGATTTTTCCTCTATTTCATCTATGTAATTCTAAAAAACTCATAAGCTTATTATTGTTGTTCATTTATATACCACTGCACAAACAGCTTTCCCCAACCTCTGAGTTTATTTTCCTTAGCAATCATATATGTTCATAGTTACTCATGTCCTTATCTGACTTAGTTGCTTATGTGTCATATGTATTAAATAATCTCAATTGCCATTTGAATCAGCATGATATAAAAATTAAAGTTTATGGAGAATTCTTTTTTACTAATATTATCAGAATAAAAAAAAAAGATTTAACTGTCAGACTTTGGTGACTTACAGAGCAAAGTTTATAAAGGAATCCCCTCAAATTAATGCTCACCATGTAATGTTTCTTAACATAATGCAGAAAACAGCTGCAGAGAAACATATTTTTTCTAGCTGTTTATTTCAACTGACAGAAAGCAGAACACAAACTTTGTCAATAATGTGAAGAATTCCTAGACAGGTCCTCTGAAATTGTAAACTTTTCTAAAATCCATTTAATGATAATCTAATAGTTTGACATCTAGTAAAGTAGACATACAGCACAAAGTAAACTCTGAGGAATATTTGGATTGTTATTTTGTTTGTATAACTTTTTCTGATTATGTTCTATAAAATAGACAGAAGTGAGATATGAACTGAATAAAATAATATTTTTATAAGGAAGAACAAATCAACAGTTTTACAAAATGTATTACAAAAGTGATACCATTAATAATTTTTCAAGTCTTTAGTTGATGCTGCCTATCATTTCCTTTTTTGTTTTACACTCAGTATTTGTTTTTTCTTCTCTAACTGCCCAATTAAATACTTAAACATGAAGCACACTATTAATTTAGATTCATATCTAATAAGACACTTAGGCAGCTGCATCATAAGCAATGAAGGAATAAGGACATAACCTTGAGAATAATGCTTGAACTCAGAGTCTGAGCTTGTGTTCTAGCATTTTAAACACAGTACTTATTGTTTATCAGGAAAGAGTACAATACAGAAATATGTTTCACTCCTTTGTGGTGTTTACATAGTTGAAATCATGAGTTGAAAAGATGTGCCTTGGTATTAAGAGACTAAATTATTCTTTTCAAATAAGACATATAGAAATATTCTGAAAAAGCTGAGATTAAGCTTTATCTATTCCATTATATGCCAAAGCCTTGTTAACACCTTTTTGACCTGTATTAATTGGCCCAATGAATATAACACTCTAACATGTAGTATGAGACCACAAGTACCTTCTCAGCAGGAGACCATTTGGTCATCTTCTACCTCACACTTTATATCAACATAGAACTCAGACTGGAAACATTCTTAAATAGGTCTTTTTAAATCTTTAGAAAGACTACAAAGTTAGTAGATGTTTTTGATTAGTAAATTGTGAGATATACGATGTTACGTCCATTTAGTAATATTTTTTTCTTAATTAGAAGAATGTAGTTCCCTATTAAAGAGAAACCCAGTAAGAACATTAAGTAATAGTTTAAAAGGAAGAGGAACTTAATAATATCACTGGTCCTTCCTTTTACTCTTGCATGCAATCCTGGATCCACTACAATCACTGTAGGTTTAGCTGTTTCTTTCGCTAAATATGCCCTTTACGTTAATCCATAGTTTAAGATATCCTACAATCATGAGTGATTTTAAAGCTAACAACTAATGTCCATAGGCACTTTTGTTTAAAAGATGACTGCAATGAGTCTTAAGTATATTCTTAACATTAAACTTTAATGTTGCTGAACAGAATCTTGACTGAGGAAAAAAATGTAACAAATGTAATAATTTCTCTTTTATCCAAGATACTTCATTTGGCTATTTATAATATCTTCTCTCTTTCAAAAAAATATTATTTTGACATTTCCTTTTCATATCCATCTTATTAATTGCATCCTGTGACATTCAGTTCTGAAGGTTTCTATTGAGCAGCATATATATCTCTATTCTTAGTGTTCCAAAATCGACTGTATTGCTTGTTTTGACAGCTAAAAAAGTTTACAATAGAAATTCAACCCCATCACTCTTTTTTTTCCCCCTCTACCTTTGTTCTAAAGTATCAGGTAGGGATTTTGAATTTCAACATTTTTAACTGTTTCCCTGCTCATTGAATTTTAATAATATGCTGTCCTGGTTCCACCCAGGACAGGGTTAATTTTTGCAGTAGCTGGGGGAGGGCATGCTAGGACAGAGAGGTTATTCTACACTGTCTCATGTCATTACCAGGGGCAGGAGGAAGGGGAGAAGGGATTCCAGCCGGGGCAAGTAATCGTGGCAGAGGGAGCCTTCTGGTGTTGTTTATTGTCAGGGGGGTTCTATGCAAATCATTACTTTTCTTGTACCCTCTGTAGTTAGTACTGTTGCTGTTACTGTTCATTTTCTTATCTCATTGCTGTTTCCAGTAAATTGTTCTTATCTCAACCTGTGATTTTTGCCCTTTGTATCTCCAAGTCCCCTCTCCAGCAGAGCACAGGGGATGGAGGAGGGTAGGAAGGGCGGTACATGGTTTTAGTGGGAGTACTAAATTGGAGAATACCCTTCCTAGACCATGACACACACCTGAAGACAAAATTTGGAATTCTAAACCTTTGTTTCAAAGACTTTTTTTCACTGCACTGTCCTAAAAGAATTAGTTCAGCTAGCAAGGGATAACTGACATAGTCAGACAAAGGGTCTATCAGAGCTCTGTTCCACTGCAGCAGTTGATGCTTTTAAAGATCAGAGGCCTCTGGTCTCACAGAGTTCCTCTACAGGAGCTCTCCCTACTTCACAGAAGACAGCCTCAGAGATCAAGGTTGTGGCATCTCTCTCAATTCAGGATTGGGAGAGCAAGCAGCAGAGTGGGATGATGACTGACTTTCTTCCTCAATAATGGGTGGCAGTGCCATAACTTGCTGGGAGACCTCTGTGTGCTAGCACAGCAATAGGAAATCAGGACATGCAGGTTTAGAAAAGCAATCACAGCCTGGCTAATCAGAAGACCCAAGACTCCAAAGAGATAGGACTGAGTAGGACAATATTGAGCCTTTTTTTCCTCTCATATTAGATCGTACACTGAATAGTTTAGAAAATTCTGAGCCTGGTAAAACAACAACAAAGTCTGAGAGAAAGACTGTTTCACAAGGTTTGTGGCTCCTCAGCAAAAAGTACTGGAAATCTTAAAAACAAGCTGTTTTTCCCTTGGGCTTCTTAGCCCAGATTTTTTATAGTAAAGAAGTTAATAGAGTTCTTAACCAATAAGCATTGAAATATTAAGATACAGTAATTACTGAATTTTTGGAGGCTAATCCAAAGTGATTTTGAACTCTGATCTTGTCACTAAAAGTGACTTTCACCCACACAAAGTTCTGGTAATCCAAAGTGCTAAGAAAGTGTAATATTCTGCATCTGTAGCCAGATACTAAAGATGTATTTCAGTCCTTTAGGGGAAAAATATTAAAAAAAAAAGGCAAATATCCACATTACTGGAAGCTGAACAACCTTGTCCTTTTTTTGGAATTCATTTTCTGGATTTTTTCATTTTAGTTTAGGTCCCTAAATTACACAAATCCCATTCCAGTTTTTAAAAGCAACAAGCCTCATCATCATTATGAAAAGATACAAGCTCAACATATCAAAAGAATTTGTTTATTTCTGAATGAACATCTAATTTATTTTAACTGAAATCGGTTGCCAAACTATCTGATTTTAAGGGAGGAGGAGTTATGATCATTATGGATTTCCAACATAAACACGTGCTATACACACATCTGCATATACCCTTATGTGAAATAACCTCAAAGTCATCAGTTATCAAGGACACACCTTTCTCTCTATGTCAAATCTGGAGCAAGACTTGCAATAAATTCTGGAGCCATTCCAAGGTACCTCAAATGTTCTTCTTCCACATATCAGTGTTTCCGAGACCAAAACACCAACAGAGGCCCTTTAAGCTAACAAGCTTAACACTGCTCCAAAAGTGTTTCCCCTTTTAAGAATTTGATACTGTTGTTGTAAGAGTGTTTCATGAAAGGAGTTCAAATACAAAAATTGCAATGGAAACCTACTTTCTAGGCAGGATTTGTCACTTTTGCTACCAGATTCCTGTGTAGTCCAACACAAAGACATCTCCAGATCGCAGTCCTGCAAAGAGCCACTGAACAGATTCACAGGGACCTATGACACAGAAAGTCCTGGGATTGCCAGCTGCAAAGGTCCAGACTCCCAGGTCCTCCAAGGTTAGCAAGCTCTTGGCTGAATTTTATCCTGGACAGCCATAAAGCCAGGAGTTTCAATGCTCATGGGAGCCATAACATTCAAGTGCCAAGGTTTCTGGGTCAGCTTTTTCTTCTAGGCACTCCAGTTCCCCTGCACCCTGGGATCTCAGGGAATCCAAGACCTGTGGCACAAAGCCAGCTCATCAGACTGGCTGTTTCTGAGCCAGGATTGCATATCCTTTCACAGATAACTATGGATAATAATTCTTGTTAAAACTGGAACCTGATTTTAAAATCTTTGAAAATTCCTGAAACTACCTGAATAGTAGAGTAAGAAATGGAAAGTTACCTAAAACAAGTGACTAAAGGAAAACATATTAATGAGGAAATAAAATTATGCCATAAATAACAGAGACACATGAATAGATCATAAAATGTCAATTTATAATAAATTAAAAGAGAACAAGGAAGAAAGAAACAAGGCAAGTGGGTGGTGATGAAAAGGTTGAAAATTAAAGGTAATCCCTATATGGCTGTACAAATAAATAAACTTTTGCTGAACTTTTTCTTAAATATTTTTATATAGAGATTGTGGAGGAAGATGCTTATTTAGCATCTAGAAATGGAAGTTCCTGCCACCAAATGTCATCTTTACTGATTGAAGTTAGGGAAAAAAAAAAGAAAAAGCAGAAACAGGAGTGTACAATTCTGGACATCTACTCTCAGATTATATAAACAAGTGCAGAAAGTGCTACTGTGATGACTGAAACTACAGAGGACTAAACTGACAACAAACTAAAAGTGACCAGCTTATTTTACTTAGAAGAAAAAAATAAAAAAGCAAAGCAAGATTCTTCTCTATTAAATGACCTCCCTATCTTTAAAGTCTAGTTTCCTATTCATCTTCCAATTTTCAGGATATTCAGCAGGGGTGTTTAGTCTCAGTGAGTGTTCATTTCTTACTGTTATATAACCTCTTGATATGCAGCATAGGAAGTTCAAGATTTAAATCACTCTATTATTTCCACCAAATCTGATAGATTGAGAATAGTATTCAATGACAAGAAAACTATGTTAAAGTAAAATTTGTTACCAAGAGCTGTGTAATGGCCAGTCTTCGCGAGCGAAGATTTGGGAAAGGTCATTAACCCTTCGAGCCTGCGCAGTGGATTTTTTAGGTGAGTCCCAGTGTGCGCGGAACTGAGCCCACCCTCTAATCCTGAG
>NW_016690195.1:4932975-4962910 GCF_001604755.1 Lepidothrix coronata
TTTGCACATCAGGTTGTGTGACCAGGGCTGGTCCCTTCAGAAATACAGAAAGCGGCCATTTTAGAAAGTGAGAAAAGGAAATAGCATGGGTGTGTGCAGGAGTTCTGACCAGTTTAGTTTTCATTCCCATAAAGTGGTCAGATTCATCAAGGAGGCATCAAGATGCATTAAGACTGAGGTTTTAATGCATGAGCATCCAGATGCCTAGCTGATTTAAACCAACACCATTCCACTAACCTAGGCTGAGCAGTGTCATTTGCACCAGCTATGAAATTAGTCCACAAAAATTAAGTTTTTTGGACAGCAGTGAGATGAGTAACCTGAGAGGTAGTTGGATAATTACCTATCTGTATTAATGTGAAGTATTTTGATAGCTATCATATAAAAACTGAAGGTGCCTCAGGTCTTGGTGCTATTGTTGACTGTACTTAGATTTCTGAAGTGCCTAAAGGTACATCAGCTTGTACCTTGTATAATTTGGGTTTTCCACTGGATAATGAGAACCAAATTAACACCATTTCCAAGCCTTCTGAGTGCTATGAAGCTTTATTCACTGATGTTTGTAAAATGTTTCAAGATCCTGAACGCAAAAGGTTATAGAAGTACATCAATTATTGCCATTCCTTAAAAAGTGAATGCAAGACTGTAAAGCAAGCATGGAGCATCTGTCGCTGTTAAAGAGAGCTATAAGAGATATATGCATGGAACTTATGGCATGGACACTACTTCTTTCATAGGGCCAGAAATTTAACAAGCAGAGTTAGATATGCAGTCTTGACTGCACTGAAATTACTTAAGTTCTGCCCTTTGACATCACAATAGCTAGGATTTCTATACCGAGGTGATTTACTTATATCAGGAGATGCAAGTAAATTGTTGTCTGTAATCTGAAAGATAATCACTATAACATTTTCTTCTCAAGTTTGTCAGTAAATTTGTAAACTTTGCTCCAAGCTAAATAGCCTCTAAGTGCTTAGTGCAATTGTATTTCACTTGCACTAAAAACAGAGGTGTTCCTGGTCCACTATATGTTGTATGTAATGTACATTATCCATCTGTTATGAATTGTGAAGGACAAGTGATTTACTTCTGATCTTTTTATATATGCTCTGTAATTAAAAGAAATATTGAAAACCTTCATAACTGGCTTCCATGTAGTAATACTGTAGAATAACTTCTGGATTTAAGAAATGGGCAAACTACTTTGTTTCATACACAAAAGATATCCCAAATAATGCCAATAATGGTCAAATTTTGTTTGGGAACTACAGCTTTAATAAACAAAAGAATCACAGACATTCATTTCCTCAGTTGTTAGCAAAGATAGCAGAAGCTGAAAAATATGAACAGGTTAAAAATTCAAGCAGAGAGACCATTTATGGGGAGGGACACTCAAGCAGTCCTTATAAATTTTATCCAATGACCTTCACAGCAAGATTTTTTCCTTAATATGCTGCAGTGTAGAAACACAAAAGTAAAATGCACATGGGATTGATGACTGGCATACAATATTAAAAGGCATCATTGTCATAAGATACCAGAGGGGTGACACATAACTCTATCAATCAAGACATGCAGGCTTCATCAAGTTCAGAAAAAAAGCCCCTGTTTTTCAGAACATCTCTGCCCAGAGAAGTTGTAGCTACTCCATCCCTGGCAGTGTTCAAGGCCAGCCTGGATGGGGCTTTGAGCAACCTGTTCTAGTGGAAGGTGTTCCTGCCCATGGCTGTGGGTTGGAACTAGATGGCCTAGGTCCCTAAGGTCCCTTCCAACCCAAACCATTTTGATTCTAACATCCAAATATGCATTTCTAGTTTATCCCTGAACAAAACAATGAAATATTATCTTGTGTCCAATTGATAAAATCAGCAGACTTCTACAAAATGACTGTCTTAGGGCTGACTTGAGTGAAAGTAGAATTAAGTTCTGGTATTATCTTGGGATAGGAAGGAGAAGCCTAAGTGTAATATTGGTGTACAGGTACAGTACATTTCTAAAAAGTACATTTTCTAACAAGTACATTTTCTAACAAGAAAAGGGATGCACTCTATTGGTGTCCTCCTGTTTATCTGGAAACAGTTGCTTCTACAGTTCCTTTTTTTCTTGAAAAAGATAGAAAGAATATGCATGTGGAATGTTGTTGATGTAGAAAAGATCATGCAAACTGTCCCCACTGAACTAGAGGCATCTGAGTTCAAAGAGAACTATTTGTAACTTTTCTTCCAATGCCCTGGTTTTTGGTTTAATTAAGAAAAATATCTTTTAGCTGGCTAATTTAGTTCATGCTAAAGGAAAAAAAATCAATCTGCTGATTTTATCAGCAGAAAAATGTTTTCCAATGACATTTCTTTCATTTCATAAAAAACCTAATTTTTTTAAAGGAAGAATAATTTATAAATAAATATATAAATAGATTACTTTATTTAACTAAGAATTCTAACCTTTTTGGCTAAGAACCACAGCATTTTGGTTTGTTATTTGATTGCTCTCTGCCATGAGGCTACTTTTACCTGAGATCTCAAGCCCTTGGATTCAAAGGTCTCTAACAGGGTTACATCTCCTACATAGCAGTTCTACCACAAAAAGAGCTCATGTAAATGTATAAATTAACTTCAGAAAATGTCAACAAAAAAAGATTTTTCTATTTTAAAACATTTCAGAGAAACTCCCAAAAATATTTTCTGACTGGCTTCAGCAAAAGAAACACAAAATCCAACTCAAATGTCCACTGAAAAATAGATGTCAGATAGAATCCAAGACTAGTTTTAAGTTAAGATAACCTGCCTGATTAGCTTAAGTGTTTCTGTTTTAACAAGTATCTCAGTTCTTCTTCAGTGTTTTAAGGGACTGGCAAGAGGAATAGTGAAAAAAAAGAATAGGCAATGTTACAATTATGTTCTTTTTGACACAAAAAAAAAATGAAAATACTGAAAATGTCTCTATAAAATTGTTCTGAGATGCATGTTCTCCTGTCAGGCCTGGGGAGTGCTGGGAGAAGGCTGTGAGCATAATTAAAATTGTACACAGAATCCTATCTGCTAATAAGCAAAAAAATCTGAGTTTGTCTCTTCTTCTCACAGGCTGGGTTTGAGTCTTCTTTAAGCTGCAGCAGATTGACACTGGCATTGTTCCACAGATGCCAGTGACATGATTTCTGACTTATACTTTTGTTCCAGGGCTTTCTAAAAATGGTTGGATTCTTTGGGGTTCTGGGGTTTTTTTTCTTTTTTTTTTGTATTTTAAAACCACCACTGCACACAGTTCTAGTTGGTATCTTTCTAGGCATGTGGAGGAAAGAACTGGCTGGGCGTAGGGCCGTACTATCATTTCAGTTCTTGATGTGGTACCTCACAAATTCATGCTGACACAATGCAGCAATTGTAGAGCACATTGTGAGGAAGCACACCATCTGTTTTCTGCCTCTGCTTTGCTATAAATAACAGATTTCAGTCTCTGTGGGTGCCAGGCTAGCGTTTTGCAACAAAACACTCCAGCCCTTTAAAATTCCTCCTGACCATCTGGGAATTTTCTGTTCTGCCAAATAAGTTTGCCTGGACAGAGTTGAGGTCTGTCCGTCTCTTACTGTTAAGAAATCCCTTCATGCTAGGGCAGAAACATTTTAATGTAGGTGAACCCAGAGAGCCGGTATCAAAAGGTAGACTTGGAATTTCTGCGACTTCTGAAAGCGACAGGGGAAGGAGGGAAGAAGGGGTCAGCTTCAGCTGGCTGGGCCTGAGGCTGGGAAATGCTCTTCCCTGAAGAGAAACTGAGCTTAGTTTTTTCCCACTGATTCACTGTGAGCAGCATTGGGCCAAACTCCACAAAAATTCATTAACATTACACTCCAGGTGAGAGTCAAGAGACTTTTTTTTTAGTTTCTAATCCTCTCGAGACTATTTAATGATAACAGTTTGAGTTTGTGGAATGTGTTGAAAACCTCCTTTGGGTTCATATTCCTATAGGAAATTACTGGTGTTTCTAGTTGTGTTTTTTGGTAAGGGCTCATGATAACAGCACCTGGAACATGTAATAGCAATACCAGGCTGAGCCTAAGAGAAGCAAACCCCAAAACAATATCCACTCTGATGGAAAAAACAAGGAGCAACACTGACTTAGGATGTGAAACTGTCTCACAGTATAAAGCTTGTATTGCATTATGAGTAGTATTTTAAAAATAATCTTGCTGCACCTTGCTAATGGCCTTTCTGAAGGATTTAACCATGGAAGTGGAAACATGGCAGCATTCAAAACCACGCTGATATAACTAACACTAAGATGTCATCTTGAAACTTAAGCATAACAAAAATGGGAAATTTACCTTAAAACACGTTTTCAGTCTTCCATTGTGGAGAGTTACAGGCTAGAGAAACAAACAAACAAAAAAGCAGGACTAATTCTAGTGATCAAGGACTAGAATTTTGGTCATGAGCTCTGCATGAAATTTGGTCAGGAGTTCTGCACGATTTTGGTTGCAAAATAATTAATAAAAATGATGAAGTAGTCTTTAAAAATGCACATGGAAAAGGATGTCACACTTGGTACATATTTTATGCATCAAGAATTCATGTCTTATCTTCTTGCCCATAACAGTTCAACAAAAATGTTTTCAGTCTTGCTCAATTCTGCTTCTAGGAAATACCCCGGGGGGTCAGTGGTCAAATTACTAGATGTTTCCAAGATGTGCAGGAGTGCTAAACCTTGGGTCAAGGAAATTTGTTCCTCTTTTTTTTTTTTTCATTTTTGGGGTTTATAATTCAGGTTTTCTGTGGGAGGTATTAAGGTAGGAGATAACAAATGCTGTTTTTTTTTAATTACTGGTTCAGCATTAAAGAAATACAATCAATATTCCTAGCTTTAAGAATCTGAATTCTAGACAAATTCTTTTTTTCAGTCTGTGTTTAATTTTATAATATTTTTAATGTTCATATATCCATTTCACTTTGAAGCTCAATATACAAATACCTTGAATAAACAATTAAATACAGAACTTGTTCCCTCACTGTATAGTTGCTAGTACAGCATGTGCCATAATGGTTATCAGGGATTGGCAAAAAAAACATATCTAATATTCCAGGTAAAATGTGCAAAGAATTCACCTTTTTTTTGGTTTTTTTTTTTTTCTTTTGATGCTTTGAATTTTTTGTGACATTGTTCTGTATAGGAAGTCTCAGGACTTCTTTTTCTCATCCATTTCTCCAAAAGAATAAAATATACATATGTTTGTTTAGAGTAACAGAGGAATTCCAGCTCATTTCTCCTGTTGAAGAAAGCTACCAAAAAGTAGCTATGTCCTTGTGCTAACACTCCAGTGGTGAAATAAAACCAATTTATTGTAAAGCTTACTTCCTGGAAAATTCAGAATGCCATCAACTCAAAATGCCTCGCACATTTGGGGTCAAGTTCTTAGATCTTGCAAAATTTAAAGTTGGCAAGTTTGGGCAAATTCTGTTCTAGCATTCCTGACCTCTAGCTCATCACAGACTCTCCATGGTGCTTGTTTGTTGCTAGTAAATTGTTTCTTCCCTTAATGGTCATAAGCAGCAAACATAAACGCTACTTTTGAGGTCATCATTGACAGCTGCAAGCACATTCTTGGTGAGAGAGTGACACGTTGGTTACCACCTGCACTGCTGTACATGGCATTCTAGTTCCACTCAGCATTTCAGTTACTTTGATAGCCAGCAGAATTTAGAGAACTCCCAATTTCTTCATTAAAACATGCTGCTGAGCACCTTCTTTGATTCACTCCTATATTTGTCTTAATTTTAAAAAAATAAATTTTCTGTTCTTTAAAAAAACCGTCTTATTTTAAATAAAAGTTTACTCATCTGTGATGAGTTTTTTCTTCATCAAACTGCAATACTACTGAAATACACAGTATTATGATCTTTGGATGGCCACACACCAGTAAACAGTTTACAGCTAAATTGTTTCAGAGCATTTTACTGAACAATGCTGTATCCCAAAGTAATTTTTCAGACTTTTCTGTCACCTCAGAACAAGGTATCTTATTGTGTATATTTTAGTGCCAAGTTGGTACCTTAGGCAGTTTCAAATTTATGGATTACATCAACCTTTACCCTTCCTGTCAGAGTTTTAAAGCTAATCTTTTATCAACATCAAACTGAAAGACTTCTTGCTATGAAGAACCACTCCCACCTTCCACCTTATATTTAGCCTTTCCAATCTTTCTCCAGGTCCCTTACACTTTCTCTGAGCTAACCCTTTCCAAGAGGCAATAGTCTGCAGTTACAAACCCATCTTCAGTTTCCTTGGGAATCACTTCCCATAACTATAAAAGAGAGTCCAAAATCCTAAAAAAAACCCTGAAAAAGTTACATATATTCTTACTGCACTTACAGTACACCCAGTCTACAGACGCATCACAGATATTTCACATAATTTACCCAAGCATTACACTGTGTCTCTAAACCAGTGTTTGTAAGAATGTAATGAGGTGCAAGCATTTTGCCAGTGAAGGGAGATGAAGAAACTCAACACACTGGTTTCAGGGAAGTCAGTATGTCAGGAAGTATGAAACAAAGCCAGCTTTCTCAGCAAAATTCATCTAAAAGGATTTGAAATCATGCATTCAACATGATGCTTCTCAGTTGCAGAGCCACATATTACATCTTTGTGCAGTGACTGACAAAACAGGTCATCAAGCAGATCAAACCATAAAATTTTATCTTTTACCAATGATTATTCAATTCATTCTGTTCTAATCATTCTTTAATGATCACCTTTAATGATAACTTCGTGGTGCTTGGTAAACTCATTTTGCTTTGTCTGCCTCTGCAAATACAGTTGTCTTGCTTATGCTTCCCTGCGTAAAACTTTGGGACTATAATAGGTACAAATAGTTCTTCTAATAGTTCTTCACTGACATGAAGGCAGAGGCCCTAATGGTTGAGCTGTGCCATGTCATGGAGGTCAACAATGTCAGAGGAATATACAAAAAGATATTTATTGCATCAGCCAGAATTCTTGGAAAAGCCAAGAGATCAAACTGGATCATTCAAGAAAAATGTGAAGAGAAACAACCTTAATCATCACCTCTGTAGTTAACAGGCTAAAGTGATAAAGAATTTTGCAGTCCATATCTCCTCCACACAAAAATAGTAACACAGAAAACTTTCTAGCAGAGCATTGATGGCCTTTCCCATTAACGGGATAGAAGTGACGCAGGAAAGATAGGTGGCCCTTGACCATTTATCTCTACTATGGTAAATCACACACAGAGCGAAGTATGAAGTTTTTGCCAAGGAACAAAGGGGAATAGTTCATTCAGGAAGAGATTAGGTCATCTCTTTGAGTAATTTCCCTCCAAGCAAATCCTCAAAATTCCAGGCACAGCACCAAGGGCATCATGATTTGGGGACTTCCCATTACTGTGTAGACTTGCTGATGTGGCCTAGAAGGCCACAGGAATTTCCTGATGAATTAAAACTGTGGAGGGTAAATATTTAACTATGACACAAATAAATATACCTAAATATTAAGGCAGTGATCCGAAATCCTCAATTCAGATGCCTTTATCTGCAAATGAATGCCCAGCTTTCAAAGGCTGTAACAGTATTCCTTGAGTTCTTTGATATTGGAGGAGACTTCAGAGAAATATGTTGTATATGAAGTGTTTCTCTGAGATTTCAGACATACCGTGTAACTTCTGCACAGGTTTTTCAATTAAAAAAACAGAGTTAGGAGAACTAGTGCTCTGGTAGTGATAGTGAGATAATTATCTGAAGACCCTTGTCTTTTTGGGACACAAATGGATGGCTCAGAAGTGAGAATAGAAAGCCATGTAAATGGCCCTGTTATTCACCTTTAGTGTTACCCACACACTGAGCTGATGGGAGAGTTTAAAAAAAAAGATTTATCTAATACAATTCTTTTTTTTGCAAAACTCCCAGAAGATAATTATCAATAAAGCTATTCAAAGGTGAACACAAGAAAATGAAAAATCTACACATTTAAACAGAACCATAAGTGGTTTAATCCAAATTCAAAACTTCTTTCAATACATTGCCTAGACAAAAACCCAAAAAAGAAAAAAAAGCACCCAACCAACCAACCAAAACTCCCAAAACCAAACAATCAGAAAACCAAAACCAAACAAAATAAAAAATCAAGCAAACAAAACAAACTCCAAAATATAATTTAACAACTATGTTATTTTTTTCTTAAATCTCCATTGTGCAAGACCATTTTTGCAGGCAAGAGATTAGAAAGAAAAATACACTTTTATAAACATAGGTTGACAATTTTAAAACATTAATAAATAATATGATCCAAAATGCAGGCAAGTCCACCACAGCCCTGAAGATAAATGTAAAAGTATCTCTGGAGCTTGTACTAGGACTGCTCCTTCGATTTTGTGAGTATTTAAAGTACATCCTGTGGATTTGGAGTATATTAAATTTGAAATATTAAAATAGATGTCAAAATAGTAAATTTACACATTGAGAATCAGATGTTTTAAATCTACAGTCAGGATGTAAAAACTCCACTTTGAATCATGAAGAATCTTTGATAATGACTGAATGTTTGCTGTAATATTTAGAACAGTGGGCACTCAGATGCCACCAGTGTTTTTCTCTTTGAAACCTTGCAAGTTCCCTTTGCAGTTCTAGGCTGGTGTGGACCACAGATGAGAAAACTAAAAGTCTGATCTGCTAAACAATGTTATGCCTAATACTAAAGTTTTGTAACTTAAATAGTATCTTTCAAGAAAACCCTCTTGCATACAGAAAGCTTTTAAGGGAAGTTTAGACATGAAAGAAGACATAATCAGTCTATAAATGACATCTCAGCCTGCAGCAGCAGTAGGTTTTAGATTAAAAATTGATTAACATCAATCTGATTATCTCTGTTCTAGTGTGAAAGAAGTTATGCCGTTAAAAAGAGACAAATTACCTTCTAAGGTCATACTCCCAATTTTCTCCCACAGTTCTCTACTCTTGCCTTAATTTCTTCCTGGCAGGGATGCTCAGAGCTTATCCTATCTCTAAATGAATCTCTCAAGCCTATTTGCCTCCTTGGTACAAAGGGAGGAGAAAGTATACCAGGACACAAATTCTCAGGCAGAATAGAATCAGAAGGGAATTCTGATAACTGGAAGAAGTGGATTTTGGTTGGTTCCATACATTCCTATTGCAGAAGGAATGCCCTGTATCTTATTTGCAAAAAGACAAACTACAGAAAACATGACAAATGGTAAGAATTTACTCCAACAAACAAAAATTCCCAGAAGAAATTATGAAAAATATAACTATATAGTTATGCAAAGTCCTATTAAAGAAGCAGATGTCATGCATGCACAAAGTACAATCAGGCTTGTCTTGCAACATATGCACATGTAAGGACAGAAACATGCCTGGGATGGGAAGTACAAAGCTCTCATATTTTTTTCAGAATATATGAAAATTCTTGCTTCAGATACATTCTGGAAAGAACACAAGCAAATGTACACTTATAATTTATCAGCAACACAGGATAGGGAATGGTTCACAGAGAGTTAATGCATGTACAATACACAAGGTTTCATCTTGCTACCAACTTTTCTAGGTTTTTTTGAGCCAACAGGTCAGTTTGAGGAGAATAACAGATTGGTAGCTGGTACTTTGGTATAAAACATGAGAATGGATTTAAGACATAACACTTAGAAACACATTTCCATGTACCTTAATGCCAAAACTCCGAAGATCGAAATGTGCGTGCACATATGTGTGCACATACATGCACCAGAGTGAGGTGTCAAAGGCAGAGGAATTCTACAGAGTTGTTAGAGAATTTTTCATCAGCTGCTTTTTAGCCATGGATCTTCCATACAGATTTTCCAACTTCAAGATTTTACATGGATTTTCAACCTACTTCTCTCCTCTTTAAGAAAGTAATAGTAACACATCATGACTGACCTTGTACTACCATATAACAGATCTTTAAAGTACCTTTGCTAAAGACAACCTGTTCCACCATGAAATTAGCATAGTTCTCTTACTATTACCCTTTTATTACTGGTTGATTTTTTTTTAAAATTTCTGCTCCTAGAAGTTAGTCAAGTAAGTATAAGAAATTTCTTTCAATCATGTAGCTCCACGGCCTAGAATACTGATTTTCCATATGACTTCCTCTGAGAGATTATAACATTTTCTTAAATCATTTTTTTGGTTGGTTGCTTTGTTTTGAGCCTAAAAGCAAACTTTTTTTATAGTGCAACTTGGGCATCTTTCCAGCTGACCCTGTACCTGTCTTGCTTTGACCATCTGTACCATATGCTTGTTCAATGTCGACTGTAGCCTCACTGCTAGGTCTTGTTTAGTGCACTAGTTTGATTCACATCAGTTTTAAACATGGATAATTAAACTGGTTAGAATTCTTATTCCAGTTTTAAACATGGATAATTAAACTGGTTAGAATTCTTATTCCAGTTGGAGGGTGACTTGTGCTGTTTTAGGTTAATCTGGTTCCTGACTGAGGCAATGAAAAGTGAATCTTGATATTTGTGCAGAAACATTAATGAGAATGTAGTGCAAATGTGCAACAACTTATGGCATTTTTAAGTTATCCTTCCAATCAAATATTCACCACTGTGGTGTTTCATAACACTGTCTAAAATATGCACATGTGGTTACACAAGAATAACCTTGTGTTAAAGTACAGCTTGTTTCTTAAGAAAAAGAACTCTTCCTATGAAATATGAAACTATTTCAATTTCCTTTTCCTGATCAAACTTCAACCTCTTAACAAGAGAGGAAATTCTTCTGCTACTGGGAAGACTTTTACACCAGAGCTGTTTATTCAAGATACTTGAGCTGCTGGTGTTAAAGATGACTTCACAGCACAGCTAAACGCTGATATTGGTTCTAGAAGGTCCTCATTTGCTAGCTCTTCCTTGTTTGCAGTTTATTGCAGATACAGAGTAGAAGACTGAAGTAAGCTGAACTGTAAATAGAGATGAATACAAGCAAACTGTATCTTTGCCTTTCAGGTTGTGCTTGCAATAGGTCATATGAATGAGCCCAATTTTCATAACAACAGGTTTATTCTAAATGTTGGTAATGATGGCTCTGAAAAACTAGATATACCTCACTGGTCTTCATGAGAATCCATACAAGACTAAGACACACTCCTTTTCATTCTAGATGAATACAGGTTGAAGCAGCAGCTGCTGGATGGGTTTTAGGAACACTGCAAGTATGAGGACCATTCTTAATGTGAGCAGGACGCATATAAACCTTTACCCAACCCAAATGCTAAGATAATTCTTAGCATTATAGATGCATATTAATTGTATTTATCTGCTTATTTTATATTAAGTGAAATATATATATATTAAAAGCAATTTTCTTTCCAAAAGATTTTTTAATTTCCCATTGTTTTCTGTATATATTGAGAACATTATTATAATACATAAACTGTTAAGAGCACAAAATACCTTCACCAGAAAAACTCTAAAAGCAACACAAAAAATAACATATTAAGCCTCCCAACAGCTTTGTGAAATTGAGTAGTAGTGCTATATCTGTGTTAAGAAAGGGAAAAAAGGAATACTTTACAATTTCCTTGCAGTCACAAGTGAAGTCTGTGCTACAGACATGGAGAGAAGTAAAGCTTAAATCCATCCCACTTAACTGAAGCATCTAAACCAGGATGTGAGCTGCTCAGGATTTCCCTGGGGACAATGAAGAGAAGCAGGGACTTCTACACTTCTACAAGGCAGTTCAGGTGGCTGAACTCTAGGCTTGCTACTGTCTCATCGTGCAGCACTAAGAGATTTCCCATAGCAAAAAAAAACTATCTTGTGTAACACTGGGTTTTGGGCACAGCATTCTCCTGAAGAAGCTGGCAGATCATGGTTGAGACAGGTGCACTCTTTGCTGGGTTAAAAACTGGCTGGATGGCTGGGCCCAGACAGTGGTGGTGAATGGTGCTGCACCCAACTGGCATCTGGTCACTAGAGAGGTTCCCCAAGGCTCAGTACTGGAGCCAGTCCTGTTTAATATCTTCACCAATGATCTGGACAAGGGGAACGAGGGCACCATCAGTAAGTTCACAGACAACACAAAGTTGGGCAGGAGTGTTGATCTGCTGGAGGGTAGGAAGGCTCTGCAGAGGGATCTGGACAGGCTGAATCCTGAGGACAACAGTATGAGGTTCAACAAGGCCAAGTGCCGGCTCCTGCATTTGGATCACAACAATCTCATGCAGTGCTACAGGCTTGGGGTAGAGTATCTGGAAAGTGGCCCAGCGAAAAAGGCCCTGGGGATGCTGGTCAGTGGACAGCTGAACATGAGCCAGCAGTGTGCCCAGGTAGCCAAGAAGGCCAATGGCATCCTGGCCTGTGTTAGAAACAGTGTGGCCAGCAGAATTAGGGAAGTGATTGTCCCTCTGTACTGGACACACCTTGAATCCTGTGTTCAGTTTTGGGCCCTTCAATACCAGAAAGACATTGAGGTGCTGGAGCAGGTCCAGAGGAAGGCAACGGAACTGGTGAAAGATCTAAAGTGTAAGTTGTATAAGGGGCTGCTGAAGGAGCTGGGGATGTTTAGCCTGGAGAAAAGGAGGCTGAGGAGGGACCTTGTCACTATCTACAATTACCTGAAAGGAGGTTGCAGCAAGAGTGGGTTGGCCTATTCTCTGAAGAAACTAGACAAAAGACAAGAGGAAATGGCCTCAAGCTGTGCTAGGGGAAGTTCAGGTTGGACATCAGGAAAAATTTCTTCACTGAAAGGGTGGTTAATCACTGGAACAGGATGCCCAGGGATCTGGTGGATTCACTGTCTGTGGAGGTGTTGAAGAAACAACTGGATGTAGCACTTACTGCTATGATTTAGTTGACACAGTGATGCTTGGTCAAAGGTTGGAACTCAGTAATCTTGGAGGTCTTTTCTAACCTTAATGATCTTTGATTATAAGTTTGAGTGGGCTAATGCAGGCCTAACATATCCAACCCTCTTTCTTTTCCCACACTGGCTAGTTTTTTTGTTTTGGTTTTGTTGGTTTTTTTTTTGTTCCAGGGCACACAGCACTGTAGCTTGCTTCCAAGCCACAGAAGGGAATGGGAGCTATGAGTTCTCAGCACCCTCAAAATGACATGCCATTTTACTGTATATCAGTTTCATTTAGAAAAGCTCTCAGTGCTCCAAGTGAGATCTCCCACTGGGCATGTTGGTTGAACAGTTCTGATGACTAATAAATGTAATATTTTATTGTTCCTAATTGTGGTTGTCATCACTGAAAATAAACACATTCAGGACCTCCTGAACATTATGATAAAGTCTTCTGTCCAAACATGGGAAATATTTTTTTTTTAGTAATTTGGTGCCAAATGTAGCAACGTGTGAAACCGTCCTTCACTCTACTTCTCTGAGTCTTCTGTTTCATAAAAAAAATTGCCAAATAGGTTATCCCCCAATAATATAAAGCTTTCAGATATTGCCACATTTGAAGTCTCACCTCTTTCTTGAGGGTACATCAGAATATCCCAAGGACTTCCGCAATTTTATTAATGAAGTTTTAATATGCAGGCATATTACTGGCCAAGAGATTTTTGGGAGTAAATAAGCAATTTTGTTTTTACACTCAAACATGTATTTTCTTTGAATCAGTTTGTTTCCATGAAGTTATATTTGCTCCTTAAATTTTTCTTTTATATATATACTTACCCATTGAGTAGAACACATTATATAAGAAATCCCACTAATTTGAATTTCACCTTTTGTTATACAACTTGTTTGTGGGAACTACACTTCAAATGTCACTAGGGTGAGACTCTACTTTGGATATGAGAATTCATTGACTCCAAAGCAAAAAGAAGCACCTAGAGTAGTAAACATAACCTCTGTGTCTAGAAAATAAATACAGGTTCAAGTTGGATGCCAAATAGAGGACTAGTGCCCAGTTTTGGATTAAATTTTCTCACTGTTTCCTTTTAGCTCTGGTCTACCTTGAAAGAGGAAAGATTTACCAGAAAGCCATTCTTTACACAGCCATGTTAGTAATGCTCATTGAAGCAGAATAGCAGATTCCAAATCTGATGACCTGCTTTTATTTGTAAGAATTAACCAAAGTTCATCATGCATCTCCCACTTGCATTTAACATCTGAATATTATGTGGACTTTAAGGTCACATGTTATGTTGAAAAATGCCCAGTGAAACATCATCATCATGGTGAGGCTTCGCGAACGAAGATTTGGGAAGGCTCTATCCACATTTGCTACAGGCAGTGTTGAAAAATGCCCAGTGAAACATAATCATAAATAAAATGGAACTTTTCACTCAGCTTCACAGCAAGAGTAGCAGGTAAGGAATTTTCCCATCTTCAACAAACCATATAAAATCCAAGGCAAAATCCAGCCACTCCACACACATAAGCATATTTCATTGCAGAAAACAGGACATAAGTCCTGCTGGTAAAGACAGCAGAAAGGGGCAGACTTTCAGTGGAGCCACAGCACTCAATGACAGACACCAGTCTTTCCAAAAGCCACTTTCTTCTATATAATGACTGGCCCCCTCAAAACCTAGATTCCTTACATGTTTAAAAATAAGTGAGCATTTGCATTGTTACTGCTGCAAAATAAGGAATTCAATAAAGGTCACAGAGAATGGCATAGACATTTCATTTATCAAAGCCATCATAAGAATAAACTTTAAAGTAGACTATCAAATGGTTGTAGATATCCGAGAAAAAATGTTCTTAATTTCTTTCTTTAATGACTGAATCCAGATTGTAATTTTATGCTTGTTCTGTTGCAGTTGGTGGTAGAACAGGCACTTTAAAGGGAAAGGAAACTCCTTTTATTTTTGGTTTAAGTGGAGTGGTGCTATCAATATTTGCAAAGAAAAAAAAATATATCTAAGTTTGAATACTGACTGACCGGAATGATTGTGGTTCACTTTCAACTCAAACTTCGATGTCTGACTTAGCTTTTTATACTATACTATCATTAAGCATTAATTTTAAATTTTTATGTATTCTGCTTAGGCAACAATCAGGAAAAAAAGAAAGATTGGATCGTGTAAAACTCACTTATTACCGTAATAACAATTATTAATACCATTTGGAGTGCAGGATAAGTATATGAAACACTCATCTATACAGCTATCTGGAATGTACGCTATGTCCCATTGATACTGTAAGTTCAGCAAGCCAAAAGCAAGCTCCTAAGCAAGACATGATGATAACATTTCATGTAACTCCTCTTTGGCAATACTTAGACACTGCAACTGAATACCAAACAGGGTCACATGTGCCAGTCAGTTACTGCAAGAAAGAATACGTGATGAACTGTTTGTTTTGAACTAACAGTATAAACACATTGCAGAAATGAAACCCAAGCTTAAACAATGGGGAAAGTTATCCGGTATTAAAATAAACAGTTCTAGGAAAATCTCTAAAAATGTTTACCAAGTCATCTTCTTCCGCGTAGTTTCTGCACAGAGCATTTTGCCATGTCCCTGGTTTCTCAATCAACCCCAGTTACACTGACTATAGATATGCAAATACTAATGGACAAGGCTGAGCTTTAATTGCCTATAATTGCCACCCCAAGCAAGGGCATTTTTAACTACAGTCAAGCTTGTAGGTCATCAAAGAAACAATTTCGTTTTAAGCATAAAAAAAATATTTTTACAAAAATTTTTTACAAAAAAAATTTGTTTTCCTTCTAGAAATCTGAGAGTTTAGATATAGAAGGGAAAAAAAAATAAATTAAAATACTAGAGATTTAAGCAAACCATGATTCTTACAAACTTTCGTAATAAATATTTTTCTAATATCACAAGATAACAATTCAAAAATAATTTACTTTGCCAAACATTGTCTACATACAGTTTTATTGAAAGTTATTGAAATTTTATTGAAATTCACTACCTGAAGTAACAAACATATTTCCTTTGTGTAAGTTAGACTATATCTCAAATTCTTAAACTTTATTTCTGATTATAACTATTCGAGTCCTAGACCTATAACCATTAAATATTCTTTACTTCATTGACAGCAGGTGCATTGTAAAATGCTGTTTAGTGTAGCTAATTTAGGAGGGAAAATAAATGCAGAGTATGAAAATGAGATGCGAGATATCTACATAATATATTCATTACACTTAGGCATTATGCATGTTTTGAAAGGAAATGAGTTATGGCTGAGATGCTTTGTAATGGCAACAGCAACAAAGCAAATTCAGTATTCAGAGATGCTATAAAGGATCTGCATCAGCCTCATTTGTTCAGAGTGAGCCATACTCCATCACACAGAGAAACAGGTCCTTTCATTCCAAGGAAAACTGACACATGGGGATACGTGCACAAACCCAGTTTTATGCAAACCCCTGGGAGCAGAGGGTTGGGGGCTGGGAGGGAAAGAAGGAGGGGGATAGTTCTTCCTGTAGCCAGTTTTACAATCATTGCAGGAGAAAACAGTCCTCAAATATAAACCCCTTTCACTGGGCTTCCTACCTGTTTAATCACTTCCCTCCAAAGTGTGAAAGGACTAACCCTCAGACATTCACACTCCAGAGACTCATATTTCCTCATGTTCAGTTCACAGTGAAACAGTGATCTTAGTTCAGTCTCTAGTGGACAAACACTGAATAAGTAAAATCTTAGAAGCATGATTCAGCAGGCAATTTGCTCAAGTAAAATCATGTGTGCATAAACACAGAAAACATCTTTCTTCTCTTTAGTGCTTGTCTCAGCCTCTCAAAGCACAGTAAAATAATTTCTTAAGAAATGTTTTCTTCTACAAAAGACATCCCCTCATTTCCAGCCTTATACTCCCCAAAGCAGACCAAAATATTTAAAAAAGAGGGAAGTAGTCTAAAAATTAAATGCTTGGTTATATTTTCTTTTATAGTCATATCCTTACTGCACAGAATCTTCTCTCTCTTGCTAAATCCAGATATTCAAGAGCACAATCAATTTACCAAGTAATTAAGAAATCCTCTGTAAAGATTTTAGTAGAGTTAGGGGAATTGGGGTGACTGTATGTGCTTTTTAACATATTTCTGTCTTGTACACTGTCAGGATGAAACAAAACTTGTAAATGAGATAGGTAACAGTAACTGTGCTAATATGAAGTTTCAGCCCATCTAGTAGAGTCTTCATCAGAGTTTTATTGATATTCCTTCTTAATATGAACTTGTTTTGAAGTTAAATCATATGTCTCTCAAATGGGTGCATACAGCAATTTTCTTATGCCATATTACACAACTAGTTGCATCACTCAGTGGTGCAATTTTCTAAGTTTTGCCAGGTCAAAATGGCAGCACATGAATGGAAATATTACAGATAACTACACATGGACTGTTTGTTTATTTATTTTTACTGGTCAGCTATCCCAAAGCATTTTCATTATCAAGGCATGGACAAGATCCTGCAAGGTATGTAGTCTTACACAAGTGAGTAATCCTGTTAAGGTGAATGGGGCTGCTCATATGAGTGAAATTATTCATATATTTAAGTCTTTTCAGACTCAAACTCCACTGCATACATAAAACACTGAAAAGTTCATTAGAGGTTTAGAGCTATTGCACAAGTTCTTAAAAATAATTACTTCTACTAAGGTACCGCAACACCTTGTAACCCATTTTCCCCTTTTTGGAAATAATGCACATATACACATGCAAATTGAAACAGGCTGTTTCAAGACCACTGTAATCTACACAGTTAAAAAGGTTTACTGTGATGTTTTGAAGTGAGAATGCCTATATACTTTTTTCTTTCTTTCTAGCAATTAGCTGGGTAGAATAGTATTACAGGAGCTATTTATGAAGGAGCAATTATATTCTTAATCCAGTGCCCTTAAATGCTGATTTTTTAAAAATGCTCCCTTTTGCTGTCAGAGTAGCAGGTATCCTGCATGACATCTGATCTGAATCTGTGAACTATAAGTAGAGCTTATAAGAATAGTTAGTAAATTCTGTCAGTAAAGTCTCTGGAGGATTTTTGTGTTCTTTGGCTCACATGCATAACCTCTTGAGAAAAATTTTTTAAAAGTTGCATCTTTCGGTAAAGTGAAGAAAATTCTGCTCCCAAGAGCAATGTCACTAAGAGGGGTGCACTCTGGTTGGAACATTTCTCTCCTACACAGCCATGAACTAGGTCAGTCCTTATTACCCCTGTTTTCATAGAAACTAATGAAAACTTTTAGCAGCATAAACATGCCCCCAAAAAATCATTTAGTGAGAAATGAAAAAAAGAAACACTTACTTTTTGCAGCCACTGAGTGTAATTTTCCATCACATGTTCCAGATGTTGCAGTTTCTGGGAAGAGAAATCCTGTTCCACGTGAGGAGCATCTCTCTGAAGAGCATTTGTGTTGTACTGGTCTGTCGTGCTTTCACGACAGTTCCCGTCCTGTTCTGGCAGGATGAAAGTATAGGTGCACTGCCCATGCTGAATCCGGTTAAATCTTCTCCCACTGGCTTCTGGACCCCGACGCTGGTTATTACAGCCTATATGAGCAAGAATCGCTGCCAGGAAAGCAAAGGAAAGGAAAACTGACATGTTATTATTACTTTCTTTTCCTGCTTTAAGAAAAACTTTTTCTTCCTCTTTGTTTAAATTTTTTCTTAATTTCCCTTAAAGTCTTTGGAAAAAGGACTGGAGCAGTGCACTTTAAAAATCAGGCTTGGATAAACTGTTAGTTTTTTTAATTTCACTGTGAGGATAGCTTCCTTAGTTAAAATTGGGAATATTTATTGCATAGTAGTTAAGATTTATTGTTTCCTCTCTGTTACAGTCCAGCATGTAGCCTGCTTTAGGCAGCTGCATATGCATATCCCAGTCTCTTTCCCCTACACTATCTGCTGCAGAACTGCTATTTTCTCTCAGGCTTCAGTGAGTTTTATTAAGGTTGCACTTTCAAGCCAAGCTGGAAGCAAGCAGCCTTTCACAAGATGACTTGACAGGAATGCGTGTATGAGTGCGCCCCTATGCTAAGGATGGCTGATGGCTCAGTACAGAGGGATCATCTTACAAACGGGCTGGATGCATGACCTCAATCATGCATGTCTTTCCAGCCCCTACTGCATACAACTGCTGAGGGCTTTTGACGAATTCACGTAAGTTTAATAAGTAAGGCAGTCCACCTTAATACTCTTCATATGTTCACACTGACCTATTAAAATGTAGATAAAGTGTAGAAGTTTGTTGTAATCCCTCTGTAAATATACAAAGCACTGAAATTAAAAATACTTTCAGTTCTGTACTGCTCTGTATCTATTAAAGAATTCTAAATCAGGCAAATGACACTTAAGGGAAAAAGAGTTACATTTAACCCTCACATGCTTTAGCTACTTTTCTAAGGTAACTGTGTCTCTTTAAAAGAGTTTCCAGAGAATTTTTTTACAGCATAAATTGAAATTAGGGCTGCCAAATAGTAATGGGAAAAGGCAGTTAGAAAGATAATAATTTTCTGATTTTGGTGTCTAAACTAAGGTAACGAATTAAAAAACAGTGAGGGATGGCAGCTGAACTAGTCTAGATTGTCTTCTGTACTCCTGCGTAGTTATCACATGCATAACACTTCTTCCAATTTGCAAGTCTGTATGGGCTAAAAGGCACCCCTCATTATATGTGGTAACTTTCTCTGGGGCAACTTCCTCAGAAAAAGATTGTCCTAACTGCTTAAGAAGCTATCTTATACTTAAATAATGCCTTTGGCATTTGCTAGAGACAAATAAAAAATGCACAGATTATAAACAGGATTAGAACATTCATGAAATTTAGAGGAATTTGGATCTGAGTTCCCGTACTAGTATTTGTTGTTGTTGTTCCATAAATATCAGCCAACACTAATGCAGAGAACTTTGCACATTTTTTTCCCTTGGAAGTAAGTAGTCTTCTAAATAGCAATAGTGCATCACTAAAAAAACAATCTGCAAGGTTTTTACCCTCAAAGAAACCTACCTGCAAAATTTCTGAGTGCAAGCACTCTCAGTACTAATACAATTGCCACCTGTATCACAACTACAATGTCATTGTAAAAGAACTGCCTGGAATATTTCACCCAGGCATCCGACCTGCTCCAAGGGAACCTATTCCTGCTCAAAACTGGGAGTACTTTCCATCTTACATCTGGAAAGAAACTACTGCATTTGAACCAATAAGTAATATCCCCTATCTTGCTCTAAAATGTTTATATATGAGAGAGAGAGAGAGAGAGAAAAGAAGAGAATACAAAGCAAAAAGTAAAACATCAATGCTAGTGTTGCTTTGAGCAAAATAAGAATATCCTTTCACCTCTGAACTGTTCAGTCCACCTTAGCACTCTTTTTTTACTTTACTTTTTCTGCTTCTGGAAACCAACTTCCTGCAGTTTGCTTTCTTGCTTGCATACAACACTTCCCATAACTCACCACCATCACCAGAACTAGTTCTGTGGTTTATTACACTGTCTTCGCAATTATTGTGAAAGTATTTGCAAGATATTTGCTCATCTAATATCAGAGATGAAAAGAGAAGAAAATTGTAGGATCAGACACTGAGCTGAAGGGTTAGCACAAAAACAGCTATTCCCTCTGAGGCAAAGCACAAATACCAGAGCACAAACATGGCAACAATACATGCTTTTCTTATAAGTAAAAAGAGTACTTTATGAAAGGGCCTCAGAGAAACTTAAATGGGGGATAGCAAAGGTTGGTGTACAAAGGCTTCCTAGATTTTTAGTTCATATTTTCAAATATGAGTACACACACAAATGCCTCATTCATTTTCTGCAGAGTATTTAAGCAACAGATTTATTCACATGCAAATAAGGAAAAGTGAGATTGCAAACTTACAATTGATGTTTTTCAGATGAGAAAAGACTTCACAGAAGAGCTGGTTCACTTTGTCGCTATTACATTGTCCCTTTCCCCAGCTTGAGGTGACTTACCCCTTCCCTTCCGTCCCCTTCTTCCTGAAGGGTATCAGCCCTTAAGACCTTCAAGAAGCATCCAGAGTTGTCAGGCATCTTTGGCATTTGCTCATTTGTCTCCAGTTTAATTCTCTACCACAGCACCTGCTTCTCAAAGCCAGCCCCCCAACCCCAGGCCCCAAACTAATGGATCACAGGCATAATGGTCAGGTGGCACAGCAGGGAGGGAGATGTGGCACAGCCATGCAGCAGTCAGAGCATCTCCCACCAACACACTGCACTAAACTCTTCCTTACTAAAAAGAACCAGGTTCCCTCACCCCTGTAATGTTCACATCTGTGTTGTAGCAGTAGCGCATCTGAGACATCTTGTGTGCCCAAACTCATAGGGTCTCACGCAGAGGCAAGAAACGGATGATAGAAGCCTGGTAGAACCCCAGGAGCCACTCTGTTACTCTGAATTTGCAGCCTTTCTAGCCCACAGGGAGGCACAGAAAGGGACTTATGAATTGTGATGGAATGCATTCCAATATTTTCAAGGCTTTGAGTGACTGCTGAAATGGCACCAGCTCTGTTGGCTACATAAAAACTCAGCAAGCTTTGGGGTTGTTCTTGACAACTCAAGAGTCAGAGCTAGTCACCAGGGTCCCTAACTAGAATCACAGACATTCCCAAACCTAACACAGGGACCAACAAGGTCAGCTTGCTGTTTCCCCAGATGCACAGCAAAGTCATTTTGATAAGCACACTGAACCAACCGGGCTAGGTTCAGTTTACACTCCTCCCTGAGACCCTTATGGTACGTTGCACACACAGGCAGAAGTGCAACAACCAATACAGAAAAAATATTATTTCCAGATCTAAGAATTATTCCATTTAATTCCACAGTGCAATTTTATAAGAAATTCTATTTTACCTAAGGAAAACGGGTTCAGAAATAATAAGAGTTTTTATTTACTAAAATTCCCTAATCCTATTAAGGTATTTGGCTTTTTTCTTCTTCAAAAACAAACCAATCAAACAAGCAAACTTACCCAAGAGTTTCAATGGCTTGACATCTTTTACCCAATTTGACAAATGTACAGTTTATTATCCCAGTACTATATGATCTATGAGACATGTCCCAGCTTTTTACAACCTTAAAATTTTAGTGAGGTGAGGAAAAAAAATAGTTCTCACAGTTCAGTCAAAGTCACTTTGGGTATTTCTGCATCTTACTTTATATACTACAGATAAAATTTAAATGATGCCCAGGATTGCACAGTGGCTCAACCGCAAGTTGGGGCATAGATGTGTTTAAAAGCCTCTTTATTTTCCTAAGACCACTTCCTCCATCACAATTACTAGTTTTGTGTTCCCTGAACTTTTCTTCTGTGTAACAGTGCAGGGATGGATCTAGAGGCTTACTTCCCAGACCATGAAAAGTCTCATACTCGTTCTTTATTTAGTAGCTATACAAAATACTGTAGCTCACTACATCAATCCTACAAGGCAAAATAAGTGGAAATTCTACATCCAGATAAAGGTTACATTCACATGATATTGGTTCCTACATATCTCACATTAATGTATTTTAGTGGCTTTTGTTACAGAATCATATGCATGCTTAGAGTTCAAATACAAATTCTAGGAAACCAAAATCTCTTTCTGCTTCTTTACGTTTCTGCTGCAATGTGTGTTATTGTTGCAGATGAGTTGCAACAATGTTGCATCATGTCACACACTGTACCTGGAGTTATTCCAACTCAGTTTCCTCCATTTATAAGGGAAGTCACTGAAGAATGGCTCCTGACCATAGGTAGAAGAAGTAAGCTTTTCTCTATAGGTAAACCAATGCTATATTAGGATACAAAATATTTATTCTTAATCAGGCATATTCCAAAGAACTTCATTCTATATATATAAATTCTAGAGAATAAAATGGATCTTAAGTCCCATACCTCTGACTGGTTATGTGCTAAGGCTTCTAAGTTATTTTAGTGGGAATGGTCCCATTTAATCATGCTACTCAGACCAGAGCAGGATGAAAGATATTGACTGACCCTACAAAATCCAGATGGTATTGAGAGCAGATGAAGGGGAAGACTTACTTACCATGCAATAACACTTTCTCCTACTACCTGTATGCTTTCTTTTCTTACTCTCCTGGGAATAAGCAAATAGTCATTTCAGATAAATTACTCCTCAGGACTGAAGTTTTTATATTCACATGCGCATATTTAAGGTATGACCTACATGGTGTTGCTTGCCAGATCCTTCCTTCAAAGGAACACAGTGATGAATACTCAGTCACGCCACAGCCCAGCCCAACCCTCTCAGCATTTGATTTCACACCTGAGAACAAGTAAACAGCTGGGAGCATTAACAGAGCTTGTAGAAGCTGCTAAAGCAGCAGCTCTTAGAAGAACATGGTGGTTTATCACAGAAACATCTGAGTTCCTTGTGCTCTACAATGTGGCTAAATTTTGTCTCACACAGAGGCTTTATTGTATTTTTTCCAAATATGTTGGCAGCTGAGAGAGTGAGGTGTTTTCTGAAAACTTATTTTCGTGCTGTGGGAAAATCAAGTTTTTTCTTATATTCATAACAAATCTTTGAGCTTACGCATGTAGAGACAAAGCACGTAGATTAATTCCATTAAATTTGCTCCCATTCCCTAGGGAAGGAGGGGATACCCCCAGCATCTTCTTGTTATCTGTCTAGGGTAATTTTTGTCCTTAACTTTCACATTTTCAGGATCCTTGATTTATTTTCAAAAACCAATCTCCAACCCTATTGAACAGGAGAGATACACAGTAATGGAAAACGGTGGGCATGACGATAAAAAACAGACGCCCTAATCTAAAATTAGTATGATGAGAAGATGAGAAGACCAACAACAGTGATCTTGTGCTGTAAATCCTAGATGAAACCAGACAACTGCCTGATTTTAAAAGAAAGATCATACAGTTACAAGCATTTCAGCCCTATCATGTGAATGTGCCTTCTTTTCCAAATTGCACTGAAAGTGAAATTTTGCAGAAATTATTTATAGCAGCGATTTCTGTTTGAATGGTTTAGTCATTCTGTGGATTATCTCTGGGTCTTAATGTTCACCGGAGAAAAATGCAGGAGAGAAACAACAACCTATTGGCATGTTACCTTCAGTTTCCAACTTAATTTAACATGTATCTCCAAGTACAATGCTATATGTACATCTGTTCCTGAGGTCACAAAGGCAGGAACCACAACAGTGTGATTTACCTCTGAAAGGAATATTTGCAGTCCCCTAGTCAAGTGTGAACAAAAAAGATTATTCCAAATACTGGTAAAAGTTGAATACTTAGCAATAAAAAAAAAGACCTTTCTTCAGACTCTATGGAGTGGCAAGTTAACATCTTTCCTTTGGAGTCTTAACCCATAAGTCCTGCAAGATTACAGCCTTCTTCCCTAAAGGAAACAAATATCTTGAATCAGGTGCTTAAAAAGCCTTGTTCATAGGAGCACTAGATACATAATTGTTAGAGACACAGAGGACAAAATATCAGTGACAAAATCCCTTACAATATCCATAGAAGAAATATGAGATCTACCCATCCTTCCGAAGCACGATGCTCCAGCAAGCTCAGTCTTTCTGTCCTATCAGAAAGTCTTTTCCTCATAGACCTCTCTGTAGCTCAGACAATCAATTCAGGTGCAGCAAAGAGGGAAGTGATGCCCCTGCCAAGGATGGTCAGAGCATTTGTAGGTGAGCCCCAGATATAAATCCTTCTACTGCCTAATATGAAAGGAGGCAAGAATCAGACTTTCATCTGAGCATATATATTCATAGCAAGGCAAGAATTGCAAGACATGTTTCTTCTGCTGGTTGAAGAGCAGAACATCAGGCAGACTCCCTATCAACCTGAATGACACTCTAAACCAATGACTGTGAAAGTCAGTCTTTCCTGATCTATGATATAATTGAAAATTAAAATGTAAAACATTCTCCTTCATTTTCTCCACATAGAAAAGAATGTAAATCCAGGTCAGTTCTCAGTATTTATGTTTTACAAGAACTCAAGTATATGGCTAAAATATACATAGAAAGAATATTGCCCTGCTTCTTGAAAAGTAGATACTTTTTTCTAAATAAGACTTATTTGCCTAGCAAAATTTTTTCCTAGAATAGGCTTAGATAAAATAATACATGGGAAATAAATTTTATTGGACATAATACTGTGATAGAAGTTATGAACATCAAATTTTTCCCTTGAGTGTCTGTGGAGCTCTGATCAACTTCTACATACCTTTTGAAAAATAAAACTGCAAATTAAAGGGACTAGAAAAAACAGCCTCGAAGAGGTATAACCTATACACCAAGAGGCAAAGAAGAAAAAGGAGAGAATGTATACCAAATCTTCATTTTACAAGTGTCTGTGAAAAATCTCATATTATCACTTTTCTAAACCAATCATAACATACCTTCTGCTTTCAGTCAAAAGAGGGATGAAACCCATCCTTCAATAAGCTAATACTTTATGTGGGTGAAATACCTATTTTTGATGTAGCTGTAAACTGGGAAAACATGGGATTAACAGTTTCGATTGCTATTCATGTTTGAGTTCTATTTCAAAACCACAGTTTAATCATTTTAGATGTCTGGCTAAAAAGAAGTATGTGACAAATGCAATGATATTACTGAAATGTGTTTCATTCCAAATGAGAAATTGAGTCCTAAGAGTGAGTAACATCAATATTTCAGCTTTCTGTATTCACACTCTTGTTGTGTTTTCATGAATGGGAACACTCAATTCCATGTGTTCTCTCACTGTTCATCCAACTTAGTTTAAGTTTTTAGCTAGAGTTCAACTCTAGCAGGAGCAGGAGAAGCCAACAGTAATGATATCACACAACACAAGCAGCCCAGTCTTCCAGCATTCGGATCACCTTGCCGGTGCTTGTTCTGGAAAGGATAAATAGCAAGAAAGGAAGCAGAGAGCAGAACGTGAAGCATATAGATATTTTTGACATTGACAATACCAAGATTAATAGCATAGGCAACCTGTCCTGGAAGGTACAGAATTCCAGCTGAATGGAAACACTTAAACAAAATGCAGTAAATGGGGAAACAAGCAAAAACATTGGCAATGTTCTTCTAGAACCTTGTGAAAAACAACATAAAGTTGCATTTAAATTCAAACTACAGGAAATACAAGCTCGCCATTACTATGTGAACGTATCATAGGTCTAACAAGCTCAATTTTTGCCAAAAAGTCCTTAAAATCTTACTTTTCTCTTAAAGAGTCAGAATTTCAAGTTCTTTCTCCAACATTATTAATAGATTATATATCCATATTACAACATGCATTTTAAGGAATCAAGTCAAATATGAATTGATATTTTGATAGCAAGACTGGCATATTGGTCTATCTGAAACTTTGCAGTCCCTATGGCCATGGCAGCTTCCTTACACTCAGTCTGTTTATTAAATCATTCCCAGCAGCTAAGAGTTAGGTTCTGGGTGACAGATATAGCAGAGAAAAAGGCAGGAATAAGCCGGCAGGAATAAGCTATGAGGAACCTGAGGTATCAGAGGTAAGTAAACAGCAGTGTAGTCATTGAAAGGGAGAAGCACAGAGAGACAGTCTGGAATTAAGAATTGCAAGTATTTCTTATTTAAGAAGGTGGTTTATAAATAAAATATCTCTTATATTTTATAGTGTACTTTTCTCCCCACTCCTATTATTTATTTTTGCACTTGGCTTTCTGTGTACCATTCTGGCAGCATCCCCATAATACCAAAATTCATCATTAACTAATTAGAAACCTCAGTCAACTGCTCAAAATTATTTTAAGAGACCAATCAGCTTCTTCCCAACTGTACATATAATTTTTAATTGGGAAACAAGAAGCCAGACGACACAAATAAATAGCAGTGATGCAAGAGGCTAGCTATGGTTTGGGAGCAGCTTCCTGCAGAATCGCACCAGCAAGGCATGCCAGCTGCACTGTGATAAATAGTCTCACTGTATTGACACGTCCACTTCTTGGATGAAATATAGAAGGCGCTCATCCTATAATTAGGCATGAAGCTGTCATAATTTTATATGGGAGAAAACATTTACCACAAGTTGGCTCTGATTAATTGGCCTGCCTTTTCCAACAGAGTTGGAAAATAGAGATATGAATCCATGTCCTGGGGACTAGGGTATGCCTAGTGCTGAGGCTCAGGCATTGTACCACATAGCTCTAACTAGCCCCATAGCTCAGTCGTCTCCATGTCACGCTGCAGTCACAGAAAAGGCATATTACCTTCCCCTCAAAGATTCCCTCCAGCACTTTTGTACCACCTGCTCTGGCATAGATGCCCAAAGTTGTGTGTAAAACCCACTTCAGAGGATGCTGCCAGGTTGTGGTTCCTTACAGAGAGCAGGGATAGCCACACTGTTTGAGACTTGCATCTATAGCAAGCAGCCAGAATGTAGGTCTCAGGCTTCTAATCACACTGCACATTTCAAAATGCCTAATCAATAATCCATAAAAATGGAGATAATAAATGGAATTACAAATATGTTTGGTTCCCCTAATGCCAGTGGTCATATAAATGCTGTAGCAACTGTATTGAATCCAAACAATATGTTTATAGGTGTAATGATATTTGCAGCCAATTCTTCAGCCAATTCAATAAACACAGTGCAATGTAGGACCTGTGACAGCCTGGCAGTACTTCTGCTGCTCTATCCCTTGGAAAACCAGCACAGAAAAATTAGTACTGGAGGCTGGACTGTGTCCTCAGGAGCACGTGTGCTCAGGCACCAGGTCACTGGAGAACCAGTAGCCTGAGAGCTTTATTTCTGAATATAAATATGACAGAAAATGGTCTGAAGTACAATATTTAAAAAAAAAAAGAACATTTTCTTCTCTGTGTACAGCAGCTACTGTACATATCACATACATTAACCCAGGGTATTCAAATAACCAGTGCCTCTAATTGCATGTAACTCAAAGACAGACTCTAAATTCACTTTGATCATCATAAACCCATCAGCACACTTACTAGACATTTAACTTCTGTATGCCAATAAAAAATGTTGTTTAAACTGTTAACTGCCTGTTTAAAACAGTAATTAATCCCCAAGATCAACACCTTTGAAATTATTGCCACAGGGCATAGATAAATATTAACCTTGGCTCTTGGGGAGTGTTGGGCTTATGACCTGGGAAGGGATCACTCTTGGTAGTTTAGGGCTTTATCCCCTGATCTGCCACTGAGATGTTGTACAGTTCATAGGGGAAAAAAGTGTAAAAACCACTATTTTGTTTTTAGCATCTTTGATGTAACCATCTAACTCAGAATGTGGAGATAAAGTATTTTCTAACTGCAACTTTCTCTGCATGTATCCTATGAAATAATCAAACCCCATCCTTTGGATCAGGTGAGGATAATCTTGGTGTAATGTTGAAGATTGGGTGGGACAAGGCTTGTGAAAATTTACATTCTTCCTTCTAAAAGGACCAGTGTCCCTGTCCTGTTTGGAGACTGTGCTCAGCAGATGCCCCCTGAACAGTTATCAGCCAGGCATGTCCAGGTAGGTCACAGAGCAAGAGCCAGGTTTGTGGCACTGAGTAAATTTGAGCTGTAACTGCTGGAACAGGAGAGCAGGAGATAGAGAAGAAATATAGAAAGTAGGAGAGTAGGTAGGCCTGTATGCAAGTATTACTGTTAGTAAAGTACCTTACATCTCTTGTATAAACAGTAAAAAAACCCTAGGTGTTTATTTAATGTCATTTATTCAGCCAGTGATTTGCAGTAGTTTTTAAAACACTGTTATTTTACTTTATAAAAAGTATCATCTGGACAATAATATGTTTTATATAGAAAAGCATTATTTTAAAACAAGTGGCAAAACAATCACAAGTTTAACAATCAAAATTCTAAGTACAGCTTTCAAGAATGTAAAACACATCCAAGCAAGCCAAGCTCTGTGGAATTTTGTTGCACAATATAATATTGCTCCTTAAATTTTGAAGTGTATAAAAGAAGTGTCCTGTACACAGCTTTTTCATGACCCCTTGCTTCATGCACATCCAAGTCTGAAGTGCTGTGAACTCCGGTTGCCTTCATTCCCTACCCCACATGACACTGTACAAGTGACTGGGACCACCCCACTTGGCTGGAAATGCTGGGGGCTTGTGCAGTGACACAAGTCCTCTCAACCATATGTGCATGTTAGAATTGGGAACCGAAAAAAACAGCAGCAACATAACAAGACCAAACACAGTCGGGACTCTTTGATAGATGGCCCTTAAGGGATGAAGTGCAACACGCAGTGACATCTGATGTGGCTCTGCTTTCTCCACCCTTAGTTAATCTGCTTCTGCAAGTTCCCTATTGCTCATCTGGTATTTTTAAATAAATGCTTTGATAAATATGGAACTATCACTCTAATTATTGCCATAGGCAATAAGCAAGTATAAACTCACCCTTCCTAAAATACACGTTAAGGTAGTCAGACGTGCAAAGCAAGGCTGCGCATCTTAAGACAGTCGCTGTTGTAGAAAACAGGAAGGGTGTCAGGTTTTGTCTAGTACAGTAGAAGCAGGCAGAGAAGTCTACAGGGACTGAGCAATGCTGGGGAACTTGTAATGTCATTAGTATGTTGCCAACAAACTGTTTTTCATGCTTTTTGAAATAAATTATATATACTATTTATTGTTTTGTTGGGGCCTGTCAATGTGCCAGGTATAAGCACGAGGACATAACAGGTGCCACTTGTTCCACCTTGTGCTGTTCATGAGAGGAAAAAAATCATATAATTGTTCCATGATTTCACTAGGACTAGGTCAAAACAAGAAGATGAACCAAAATTTCTGTAGCAGGCACTATCAAAAATATATGTTTTGAAAGCTGATTTGTGCCATGCTGTTTACATACTACCCAAGTGAGAATTTTTTCTTTTGCAAAAGCATAGGAAAACTCCTGAACACTTATGGGACCATAACCAAATGTAACACAGAGCAGAAGTGATACTAAGTGCTCTAAAGCAAGGCAATCACTGTATTAATAAAATATAAAGGAAGCAGAACGTCAGCATAGTTATTATTTTCCAT
>NW_016690195.1:4967362-5009851 GCF_001604755.1 Lepidothrix coronata
AAAAAAAAAAAATAATAAAAAAAAAAAAAAAAAAAAAAAAAAAAAAAAAAAAAAAAAAAAAAAAACCAAAAAAAACCCCCACCAAAACAAAAAAAAACCCAAAAAAAACCCCAACCAAACAAAAAAAAACCCAAACAATTCCCCCCCCGACCCCTTCCCGCCGGGTCAGTCGTTCCCAGCCCGGCTCGGGGCGGATCCGCTCCCGAGCGGCCCCGCCCGGGCAGCGCGCGGGGCGCGAGCGCCCCCTGCCGGACAGCGCCCGCCGCTCCCAAGGGCGGAAAGGAAAAGGAAAAAGGGTCTGTTCCCGTCCGTGCGAGCGGTGAACGAGGAGCCGGGCAAGTTAGAGGCCAGCGAGCGGGAAATTTACGTCACTGATGGGGCAAAACCCCGAATTTTTAAACCAGATTTTTTTAGCTGACGGTGTTTTGAGATGCTTCCACAGAATCCACAGTTTTTGTAGTCCGGCTAACCGCGACCGCCGGCTGTAAACGCAGCTGCAATAGCGAAAGAGTAGAACGCGGGGCGCAGGGCAGCCTGGGCACGGGGCGAGAAGGCAGAAGTCCTGTCCTGTGCTTACCCCTCCCTTAAGTAAATGCACTGAATGCATTCCTAGGGTCCATGAGGCCAGTTCCTGAATAGCTACTACTAGTAGATCACTAGTAAAAATATATCCTTATATTGACCCACAGACTACATAAGAAATTGATCCTTTTTTTTTTTTTTTCTGGATATTTTTCCAAATTTGCTGTCATTTTCTAACCAAAGTTAAAAAACGAATAGAGATTTATATTCAGGTTGCCAGTGAAACTTACATGTTGGCTCCCAGCTTATTGACGTTTTCTATATGTAACTGCCAGCTAAGAAATACCACTGATTGAGCTGATTACACTGGAACAAGATGCCCAGAGAAGCTGTGGGTGCCCCAAAGCTGAAAGTGTTTAAAACCAGTCTGGATGGGGCTTTGAGCAACCTGGTCTAGTGGAAGGTGTCATTGCATGGGGAAGGCGGGTTGGATCTAGAAGACCTTTAAGGTCCCTTTCTCTCAACCTATTCTATGATTTGTGAAATTCTGTAAAAGTAATGTTTCCAACTTCAATTATTTTCATGCTACTGCATATTTCATTGTTAAAAGTATTTGAGCTACTGTTCCTGCCACAATGTTCAAAGCAGAAAATATTCTAAAATATCAACATAATCATTATACCAGAATGTGATTTCACCATTACAGGTTGTCTTAACAGACATATTCTTCATAAATAGAAATAAAATTAAGCTTCTCAGTCCAGGCAATATCATATTTCTGGCATTAGCAAAGGCTTTTTTGTTAAAAATGCCCTGTACAAATGATAAATCAGCCTCACAGTAGGGGGGAAATCTTGAAGTCATTAATGTTAATGAAAAATTTGCCATGGAACTACATTTTTACCTAAAAATATTTATGCTACTTTTTCAGTAACTCACTGGCTGCACAGTCTTAGAACATTCTCTGCTGCAGCCTTGGTAAAAGAATCCAGGCTTGAACCCAAGCCTCAGCCCCTTATCAGAATAACTCTACTTCTTGTTTCTGTCAGCTGTAAATAATTGATACCATCACTGAAAAGTACAAGAAATCTGTTACAAATAATATTATCTGTCCTTGGAGAAATGTCATTCTCCCCTTTACACAAAAGGCTGACCTATATGTAATCTTAAACTCTATGTAGCGACATTAGCATTTTAGCGTGCTCAAAACTCAGAGCCCACATTACTGTGTGTGATGTGTGACAAACACAAGCAGTCATCTTCTTCCTAAAGAAAGAAAGCAAGCTCTGAAGCTCCAGTTCTGCAACACCATACGCCTACACAAGTCACAAATAAAGAGACACGAGGTGCAGGATGTTTGTGAACAAGAGCAACTGGCCTAAACAGACTGATTCCTTCAGACTGGCTGAAAGTTGTTGAGCAACAGCAGAGAACTCTTAACGTCCTTACAGTTTTAGAATGGCAGCATTCATGCACATTTGTACAGGATTCTGCTGTGACTTTATTCTTGTAACTTGCATAAAGATCCAAAAATCCTTTAACTGCAATGGTTTATATTTCATACCAGGTGCAAAATGAAACAAAAATAGTCACTGAGAGCAAAAGTAGAAACAGGGTGAATTATATTTAGATAGTTATGACCTGGTAGATTGAATACTAACTGAAATGCTAGAGTAAGCAATGGTGTTAGTGCCAATGTAAATTTGCACCACCAAAAACTTTACAAACACAAGTAGAGCAAGAAGGAAAGTGTGTGACTGAAGGGTATGGTTGTGAACCAGCCTATGCCAGTATGATTTTCTATACAAAGCATTCCAAGTTCCAAAATAACTGTTTCTTAATAGTGTAGGGAAACAGGGCCTATGACCCATGAAAGGTCCACTTGCATAATATGTGCTTTCAAATTTTTCATGCTAATTTAGAAGAGCAAGTAAACAACAATTTGCTTGTGTGAAGGACTCATAAAGAAGCATGAAATTCTACTTCTACAGTGTAGGCGACAGTACTTCTGACACTTAGCTCTGTGCATTTCTCATAGAATAGGCTGAGTTGGAAGGGACTCATCAGGATCATCGAGTCCAACTCCTGACCCTGCACAGATCACCCCAAGAATCACACCAGAGGCATGAGAGTATTTTCCAAACTCTTCTTGAACTCAGTCTTGGTGCTGTGACCGTGGGAAGCCTATTCCAGTGCTCAAATATCCTTTAGGTGAAAAACATTTTCCTGATATCCAGCCTAAAGCTCCCCTGACTCAGCCTCATGCCATTTTCTCAAGTCCTGTCACTGGCCACCAGAGTGAAGAGATTGGTACATGCCCCTCTGCTTCCCCTCTTGAGGTTACTGAAGATCGCAATGAGGTCTCCCTTCAATCTCCTCCAGGCTGAACAGAACAAGTGACCTCACTCACGCCTCCAGACCCTTCACCATCCTCGTGGCCCTCCTTTGGATGCTCTCCAACAGCTTAATGCTTTTTTTATATTGTGGTTCCCAAAACTGCACACAGTACTCAAGGTGAGGCTGCAGCAGTGCATTTACTCAACTTTAGTGATAAAATCAGCATATAGAGAGTCTAAAAAGCAGAAATAGAAGATAATTATAATTTAAATTTCTGTTTACATCTTGCAGTCTAAAACAGTACAGTCCTCCATATGTGAGAAACATGAACAAATCTACTTTTTAGAAGTTCAAGTAATAATGGAAGCTATTAAAAAACCAACCAAACAAAAAACATAAATCTGAAATACAGACAGAAAAAGTGCAAAGGAGACAAGGAATTATTTATTAAATATTTGTTCAATTCCACCTAATTTTTATAAGGTCTTCTGAATCCTCAATATTACCATGTTTACATTGTGTCAAATAGCTCTATTATACATAGAGGCAAGAATTGATTCCTTCATGGTAGTTTTGTGTGCAGCCAAAAGCAATTATGGAGAGGTTTTAAAAATGTTTCTTCTCATGAACTGTAAGCCTTGAAAATCACCAATATCTGTATTTACTACTTTGATTTCACATTCAATCTACCTATTTATATATTTGTGATGGCCAGACTACATTAAATATGGGCAACATGTTTAACATACTAAGATACTTAAAAAATTGAATCTCTAATGGTGCTATATGAAGAATATTTATAGGAAGATGGAATTATGAGTACCTAACCTCTATAAAATTGGGGGAGTTTTTGGTTTTGTGGTTTCTTTTTTTAAAATGAAAGAAGATGTTCAATATTTGAAGATTTAAATTGTAAATTTCTAGTTTTCATGTACTTTTCTAACAGTTATAATGTTTACATGCAGCACTCTGACAGAAGACCACAGACAAATAGACTATTAATAGCTCTATTAACTTATAGAGTACGCCTGAGAAACTATTGAACAAAAAAAAATTCAGTGACAATTTTGCTTTAACTGCCATATTTATGTTTAAATCAGGGACATTTTGTATAATGAATGCTTAAATTACTTAGGAAAAAGTTTTGATTATTTGCATGTGACTGTAGTTACTTTGGGTTTTTGTTTCTCTGTTACGAAGGTAGAAGGGATCACCTCAATCAGCACAGAAATTTCTTTATTTGAAAGGAAGGGAAGAAAGTACCTTATGTATTTTTTTAAATATCCAAAACGAAACATCAAAACTGTCTTCTCAAATACATTCTTTCAAACAGATTTTGTCTGAGAAGTTACTAATAAACAATCTGTTTATATATATCTCTCTATATAAATGTCTGTCTGTCATTTATGCACACAAATATATATAAAAATATACACATACTTATACAAACAGGTATATAAATAAAATAGGATAAGATATATAATAGTATTTTATGCATATAGTTAAACACCTATGTATAATGAAGGTATAGATATAAGTGCTTTGGCTTTGCATCTCTGAGAAGGCATAGCTTGTTGCTTGTGGTTTCTGTGATTTGCAACTCTTTTTATAACACCTCACTCAGGAGACAGGGTACACCTTTCACATGCATTTAAAAAGTAGCCTTCAGTGAAGATTCAAATCCCAAATGGTCCTTCAGAACCCTTTGTCCCCCATCCCCACCTCCTGCTCTCCTCAATTGACCCAGTAACACATTATAGATGGAACATCCTAAATGAGATAGCACCCAGTTTTAGGCATTTAGATTCCTTCATTTTGGAAACACCAGCAAATACTGTTTTTTCTTTGTGTAGTTCCATTGGAATCCAACAGTTCAGGTTTCTCTTGTTTTCTGTCTTTATTGAGGCTTTTGGTAAAAGAGGGACGCTCCTGCTGTTGGAATTGCAGAACTAGTGTTTAATACCCTGAGGACAGATGCATTTTATTCACATAAAGAAAAATTTATTTTAGTATTTTAATTTGTTCAAATTGTTGTAGATATAATGTATATACAGTCAATGAAGATATATCTCACTTTCCGTTGCTAACAAGAGCAGTAGCAATAATATCTTAATACATAATTTCAAAGACCTATAGCATTATCTCAAATAATTGCATTAAAATTTTAACTTTTTCTACTCAATTAACAACACATTATTTTAGTGAACAGCACAGTGTATAATAAACAGATTTTCCAATAAGGTTATATTATCATGCACATGCATTCCATTTTTAAATAACACAATAAGTTCTAAATGCTTACTAGATTATTTTATATCAAAATACATGCAGAAATTGATGTGTGAATTATTTTTAAGGAGTGATATGTAGCAGTCGAAAGTATTCCTTAAAGAGATACTTTTGTAAAAGCTTTGAGTGATTGAACTGTTTGAGAGAATTACAGTCTGCCCACAAATACTTTGGAGTTAAAGGAAGGCTGTAATTGTTAGCTAAGATATCTGCTGCAAATTGGTTAAGCATTTAGTGATTAAAAGCTCTTTGAGGTCTGCATATAAGTGCTCAGTATGAGTATTGCTCCTCTGAGTTACACAGCCTTGGTATATTTGTGATAACCCTTTACCACAGAGATTTTCACTTTACTAAACCGGGAGACAAATCAATTGAAAACTTTCAAGGTCTGACATATAGTTTAGAAATGTACCAGACCTCTGCCTAATATCTCACTGAAAACGTTTTCTCGTGACACATTATTATGATCTTGTGGCCATTCTACAACAATAGCAGCGATGAGGTTCCCTATACCTTTTCTGCCAGGGCCTCAAGAAAGTAAATAATCAGGAGGCTTTTTCTTTGCTTATAATTGTTCCTTATTAGAAGAAAACAATAAACTCTCTAATAAACCCAGTAGAAATATTTAGAATAGGTAACATACATATTTTCAGAAACAAATTTTGCTGTTACTGTGCAGCTAATAGCAGACATAAACCATAGCAGGAACTTCAGCAGGACATAATAGCTATATGCACACCATGGAGTGGTCATACTTTGCTTAAAGGCTTTTGGTCTTAAAACAAAGATAGGTCATGACAAGTTTGAAGTAATTTTATTTTTAACTTGTTCATAGAAATTCACAGTTTCAATTTCTGTCCTTCTCAAATCAGGTGTTGCTTCAGTACTCCAGAGAGGAGTATTTGGGAGGCTGTACTGAATAGAAAAATTTGTCTATGCAGCAGTTTCAGATAGGAATGCTTTTTTAAGGACCAGAAGTACTGTATCAGCATGAATAAAGAGAAGACTTCTCACCAGCTGGATGCCACAAGCAACTTCAAATCCAGCGTAGATTTACCAGGAAGAGAAGCCTTGCACTATTCAATTGCTGGTAAACTAGAAAAGGTAATCACAAGCAGTATCTGCTGTTTATATATTTACTTGTGTTAGATTATATGACAACAAAGACAGAAAAACCCTACAGTGTGATAATAGTCAAAGTGCACATTACCCCTCTTTATATGCATGCTTGTACGTTCTCATTCCCTACACACTCTAAGAAGGCAGCTCACATTCAGAGATAAACAGCTCACATTCAGAGATATCTTGAATCAGTACTCACAGTGCAGAGCAACAGACATTTAGGAAGTGCTATTCCCCCTCACACACACACACACACACACAAATCCTATCCTCTTCATTTAGCCTCAACCCCAGGTAAAGAACCATCCTACATGAGAGAACAGCACAGTTCTCCATCCCTGCAACATTCCCCAGCCTCTGAGGATATTCTAAGATGGACCCAGAGCAGAAGAGAGAGAGAACCAGCAAAGCAACACCATAGCATGACCTCTCTCTAATCCTATAATGGATACTTTTTCCTCTGGTCCAATTACAAATTGAATCCTTTCCAGTCGGTTGTTCCCCTATGAATTTAGTTCACAAACTCCCTTAGTGGGGATAAGTTCTCTATCATAAAGCTGAAGTTTACCAGCTTACCCTCTACTGCCTGTGGCTCTCCTTTCAGTGCTAATATTACAGTATTTGGCATAACACTGTCTTGCACAACTATGTCCAACTTTTAAATTTAGCTTTCCTCGTGATTTCAGACTGACAGCCCATTCATCCTACCCTTTAAAATTTGGGTTTTTTCCATAGTAAATGTTTTGTGGAGTGCAACATCTTCAGAATTTTTGTAATGCAATTTTACAGCTACCTTCCTCTGCTGACAGCAGCCAAAAACTATCAAGATCAAGTGGATGAGAACAAAGCATTTGTTAGAGAAAACCCTTTTTGCCTGCAACACTGCTTTTGTCCCCACAACAAAGCAGTGTTTTCTCCACTCACCATCTGCATTTGTACAATTTTTGGACCCTTCATTTGGATGAATCTTTAGTAGAAGCTGAAGACTTCATTTGTCTTAGATAATTTATTGCAGCATCAGTTATTGTTCAGTAAGTACTCAAATGCACAGAAGCTAATAAATACCTGCTTCAATCAGTGTCAGAATTTTAAATGATCACCATCACACAGAGATTTGAAGTATAAAATACAACACCTTGTTCCAATTGTCTCATATCAACCAGTCTTGGATATTTCCTTCTTCAGCCTTTCTAGGCTCCTCTTCAATTCAGTTCTTTACTAGTCACTCCCATGCATCATCCTTCAGTCTTTCAAAAGAACATTAAGAAAACAGAAAAATCACTGCAGTCTGACATAGTCATATTTTCTATTGGAAAAAAAAATAATTTTTTTTTTAGCTGGCTGTCCTCTTCAGCAGAAAGAACAACAATGAATACTTTAGCAGGTGTACCAAGGTCACAGGCTGACCACCACCTCCTCTCCCCTGCCCAAATGCAGTTCAGGAAACACACAGATGCACCTCAAGATTCAGGGAGGACTGATTCCTAACATTTTTGACTGCAGCTATGATACATAAAATTAAAAGTATAATTTTATGAGTTTAGAACTCTAGTAAACTCAGATAACCATGTGGGGATATATATTTTATATATTTTGCATTGTTATAATGCAAAAATATTTCTACGCTGTTTCAAACTCTGTTCTGACATACAGTGTGGGAACTATACACAGAGAATAGACCTTTCCTAATGGAAAACCTTATTTAATGTCTTCTTTTTGCAACAGATGTATATCTTTCCTTTCCACACAATCCCAAGAAATCTGTTAAATACATAACACAAGTATTTTCTTAACTCTGATACTAAGTACCATTTATAGCTATCTGTCTCTGGAGTATGGTTCACTAATAGCATTCTCTAGCCCTCTACCTCACCAGTGCAGTGTCAGATGTGATAGGGTCTAGGCAGTGGGATTCAAAAGAGGCTAGTTACAATTCTGTCATCGTGCCAGATGTATATATAAATCTCTCTAATTATAAGTGTTTGAAATATAGATGGATCAAATGGCTTTATGGTAATGTAAAGCTTAGAAATTGAAAATGTTTAGAAATTTGGTTATTGTCTATGGCTTTGTGCCTCCATTTCTTTTAGGAAAGTCAAAGGAACAAAGAACTAATTTCCCAGTGGAAAAGTAGCTATTATGAACTCTTTAGAATGAACTAATTTTCCATTACCTTGCAACACATTAGGAAAACACACTAGCTAGCAATATTTCTGTTAAAAAAGAATCTATTTGAAAATGTTTAAATAACACCTATATATTATAAATAATATAAATAGTATATATAATATAAATTATATATATATATATAAATAATATCCCTTCTCTGCTGAATGGGTACATAGAGTTTGCATTGTGCTTGAGGACATATTTATGATTTCAGACAAGTTCAAGTACAGAGGGAAATTAAATACAATGAACCCTGAGTCTGTGTACAAACTGGAATGAATGCATAAATGTACAACTGCATGTGCATACATCTGTCATAATATTAGCAGTTATATACTACCTGTATTCTGAAGACAAAGGGCCTCTCCTTCCCCTGTATGTCCTTGATGCCTAAAGATTTTTAGGCATCAACTTCAGTTTACAGTGAGATAACTCAACTGTCAGCGTATGCTTAAAATTAATGTACTGGCTAGTGTGGATGGAAAATAATAATAATAAAAAATCCCTTAGTTATCCTGTGGTAATACACCCTTTTTTAGGTAGTAACTTTTCTTTTTATCTTAAAAGTGTATTTGTGGGCGTTGTCTTTGGAATAATAAATACCAAGCAAATTGGGGATCAAATAATAATTAGAAGATAGGTGTTTCTCACTAATTAGTAAATGATACTGGTTTTAAATTGTATTATAAGTGGATTTGCAGCTCACCTACATAGTTCTCTAACAGCTGAGTACAGGGATACCTCTGAGTTTCTTCCTAAGGATTATTTCCCAAGATCTTCCCCACGTAACTTAAGCAAAAAGGATGAGCTGTCAGAGATGAGGTCATTTAGTAAGTTACAGGAAAGGATGGTGGCTCTTATTTAGCCCTGGACACTGGAGGCTTTTTTTCACTCTTTCTCACACCTCAGCATTGACATAGATATCATTGACTTTATCTCGAGGTATCACAGAGCCCAAGGCTGTTCCAACCAGTTTTAACTTCAGCATACATCTACAGGTAGTTTAAGCCACAAACATTAAATAGTTATATTATGATAATATTTTTTATATGTGTTTACCAGTCTGGAAGCAGTTGTGATGTTGACTGGACAGGCTTACAGAGCACACCTCAGTCTCTCCAACAGTGATGAGTGGTGTTCATCTTATCCCTACCATCCTCCCAGAAAACCCACTCAAGATTTTAAATTATTTAGTGGAACAAGCAGGCACTGTTAGTCTCCCAAGTGTTAACACTGGTCACCTACAAGCCAGTGCAGCACAGCAAGCCTGCCCGGCCTGCTGCACTCCTGGCGGAGCACCCAGGTAGGTGGCTTTGTAGTCAGGAGTTGAAAACTAACTAAACCACTGCAATCATATAGTTGCCATCTGCATATTATTGTAAGCATCGTGGCTCCTGTCACTTTTATCTGACACTGTAGAGGTTAGACACAAATTGTATCTGATTTACACTCAGGGAAACAGACAGGTTGGAGATGTTTGGACCAGCCAGTAATTCATGTAGACAAAGTCATTTGATGCTTGTGTCAATAAACATACCAATAACTCAATTAAATTTGGTACTGGTTGTGAGGCAATTTCATCAGGAAAATGTCAGTGTACTCTTGAGGATTGACATCACAATTGAAAATAATTGTGAAAAGTTTCATCTATTAGCTCATTTAGTCCTGTAACAGCAGGTGATTTTCATAGCTGTTTCTATGACAGGAAAAAGTAAATAATGTTTTTCTAGTGCCTAGTCTTACCCTTTTACTGTTTTATGTAATGAAATCTGAATCAAATTTCTCTAGTGAACTTAACAACTCTTGATTCCCTTTCCTAATCCAAAACACTTTTGTCTTCAAATAATTATTTAAAACATTTTGCATAAGTCACATTATGCAACAATGTGGCTTAGCATGGATATTTTCACATGGAATATCATGAAACAAACCAATTAAAATGCTTGTTTGCAGGTTTATATTTCATATGTACAACACCCCCCCCCTCGAAGAAAGTACCGTGTTTCTGCAAGTATTCCTTATTTTTACCTTGATTATTTCCTCTTTCTTTTCAAATACTCAGTAATTTATCTGGTATTCTATGTTTAGTATTTTATTTTGGCTTATTTATCAATCATTCAACTATATACCTTAAACAAACATATAGGATAGAAAATTCACTGGTTTTCAGATACACAAATGTTTCTTATGACTGAATAAAAGCAGTCTGTCTAAAGATTTACTTGCCTTTTACAGCTTTGCTGGTTGATCTGGCAGTAAGTATTACAACTCTTTCCAAACTTTGCCTTACTTATGTCTTTAAATCATGACAGCTATAACACTAATATCTAATATGCCTTTGTTAGAGTATCCAAAATAGTACTATTTCAGACAACATTATATCCTAGAAAAAAATAAAAAACATAAAGCCACAACAAAATATATTGCTTTGAAGAATCTAAAACCTTAAATTAGTTATTATCTAACAACTAGACATGAATCACTGATATTATTACTGTATAGTCTTCTGTATGAGTGTATCTAATTTTTTAAGAGATTTTTAACTGATTTTTTCAGGATAAATTCAAAATTTGTCATCCCATTGAAATTTTGTTTTCAACTCTTTTTTTAAATTAGTGTTGATTTTTGCATATAGTGTTATAGATCTTAATGCAATTCAATTACTCTAGTCCTTGAGCTCAGTTATTTTTCCTGTACAATATACTCCTCCACACTCATTGACTTTGTGTCATTGGCACTTTCAGTATCTGGAAGGTGGAAACCTTCTCCATATAGAACTGTGTCCTCTGCAACATGACCAAGTTTGAGACTAGAACTTACAAATCCTTTGAGTCAATGTTTTCCAAAGAAATTTAATAGATTCATTTTTCTCAGATGATCTGAACTTTTTCTGCCAGCTGGTCTACTTGTAGAGGAATTGTCTAAGATATGAAGTCAGTACCAAAGGATTGCAGAGATTATGAATTTCTATTTGTTCTTTCTTTACTGAAAAAGTGTAATATGATGTGCTTTGTCACTAACTCTTTGTTTTCATCTATCTTACTTAAGTACCAATGTCCCATTCAAGCCAATAGCTTTTAACATGCCTTTACATCAATTAGATGTTTATGGTATGTATCCTTTCTAAAACATGGAAATTGATACAGAATGGGCCTTACAGTGTAAGGCCCATTTCACACTGAAACCTGGAAGGGAGTCACCAAACAAGAAGTTCTACCACAATGAAAATGTGGAACACTTTATTTTCCAGATTACAGGTAGTCTCATAGTCCAAGAAGATGAAACAATGCTCTGTTTAGCAGACAGACACAATCAAACTATCTCATAACTGAGAAAGGAACACAATGAATATTATGGTGAAATATTTGTCTGAGTCCCTGTAGGAATTTAAAGGAAGTTTGTCTGCAAGCATTTACCTTCTCCACACAGCAAAAATCATGGTGCAGTCAGAGATTATCTGAAGATAAATCCTACAGGGTGGGGCTGAATTCAGGACACGATGGATGTTTCTGTAGGGAACCTCCTGAAATTGCCTCTCCAAGTGATGTGCAACTGGTATCCAAGGGCTGGAACTGGCACATTCTCAGAAATAGGAGTCACCTGCATAAAGCAGAGACCTTTCTGACATAAATGTAATAAGAGTAGATTAAATGGTTTGCTGGATTTTTGTTTGTTTGTTTTGTTTTATTTTGTTTTGTTCAGAGGTTTTTTTGCATAAAACTTTATAAACACTGATAACTGCATTGTCTGTCTGGGATGTTATGAATACTGGTAATTTCTACTTGCCTTTACCTGTTTTGATTTGAATGTGGTCTAAGACATCCAAATAACAATAAAATATTTCTTACCTACAGGAAAAATTGGACCTATTAACTGGGGAATGGGACAATTTTCCATGCACTTTCATGTCCAGAATGTCTTTGGAAACATTCAGTTTCCAAAGCAGCTAAGGACTCTCAGAGTGGGTCCTCTGCTTAGCTGTATGACCCAGTAATAAGGAAGTGACACTGAAGGAAGGCAGAAGAAAATTCCAATAAAATTAGAAACACTGAAGTTTCCTTGGCCTGCAGGAAATTATTGGTGTGATACATGAACATTACAGATCACAGGGAGCATGTTACAAGCTCATTCGCTGTGTTTTTTACTTGTCTTTCCTACTGTGAAGGCTGTGTATTTCAACTTCCACTGGGCCATTTGCAAAACATTTGTCACAGCATGCTCTGCACTTGATATCCATAGGAATTGTATATGCTGTGTACAGCATCATGCCCCTATAATCCCTTGGTATTTTGGATACTTTTCATTTCTCTGCTCAGCACTTCTATTTGCCAGTTTGCTCCCCCATGTTGTAATGACTTCTTTTTTTCAATTTTTACCATTAGTGCACATATCCATTTTCTTGTTCAGTTACAGCTCTCACTGGCTATGTCTATGGTTTGGCTGTAGATTAAATCCAGATTCTGCTGGAATAGGAACACTCCCACTACATGATGCAGAGTGCTGATAAACTTACACTTGAGCCAGCGAAGTAAGTTTACAGTGCTCCAAAAATGTTGATGAGATGACTTTGTGCCAGCTAACTTTATGCTAAGTAAGGACTGTCTGACCATGCCAGATCTCCCACAGCTAGTGAACCTCCTACAGATGGGCTGTGAGCCCTCTCATAGCCCCTTCTTGCTTCGTTTCTGCCTGCTTGCCCAGTGTCATTGTCCTTGGAAGCAGCCTTGCATCTTTTATATGCAGGAACAGGGCCTTTTAATTCCCTTTGTCTTTGGTTTCCATCTGTAGTCATGGACCTAGCTGTGGATCTGCCATGCATTGCGTCTCTGTGTTGGCTCACTGCCTCAGACTTTGCCACTGCCACATGATTGAATGTTAGTTACAGCACCGTGGTTACTGTCACAAAGACAGGGGCAGGATTTGAGCCAGATCAAGGCCATGTGTGCCTTATTTGCACTAGCCCAGATCCTACTGTGTCTATCCCAAGCCAGAATGAAGGTAGGTAGATCTAAAACAGCTGCTAGGGCTCTTGAGAGAGACTCTTCTCAGGTCTGCTCTTGCCAGCATGTGCAAAGGGTCTGAGTGCTGTTATGGCTGTGCATTATGTTTACTTTGCCTCCCACAGGACCATAGCGTTTCAGAGTCCTGCCCTGCTGTTTAACAGTTAGCACTCTCCTTTACATGGATTCAGTCTCAGCCAGCTGAACTTTCCACACTGGTTTGGAAAATACCATGGGCCAGGGACTGGCTCAGGAATCACAATTGAGGCCTTCCTTTTTCACCTATAGAGGAGGGAAAATTTCAGCCATCCAAACCTCCTGTGTTCAAGGCCATGGGATAGGCCATGGCTTTGTTTTGTTTATTGGTATAGGACTAAAAGGACCAGACTGTTTGACTAGAGCTGAAGGCTCTGAAGAAGGGTTAATATGGACTGAGGATAATAATGGCCACATAGATGATGGGAAGATGTTCTGCAGGTACTAGGAAAAGCTTGGCAACTGCCTGAATGCAATGTAGTCAGATGCAGAAGTTTGAGATTTTGAGCCTCCTGTTTGTTGCCCTCTTTGAGGAAACAAGGGAGCATTTGAGGACAAACGCTGGATCATTTTTGAAGACCTTTGAGAACAATTTCTTTTTTCTTATCATTTTCTAAGCATGCAGCTTGGTCCTAGGCAGTTTTCCAATAGAACCATCTAATGTTGCTGGCAATTCTGTCCCTGCTCTTTTGTCAGTGGCTGGGAACTGGCCTTATGCTACCTAAACCCCTCACTCTCAAAAAAAACTCTCCCAGTCCAAGACCTAGTGTATGTCACATCTGAAGGCTTTGACTTCTTGCTATACTTGTTTCACTCTGGTAAGTTGTGAATCACAGCTCCATACCTTTTTCTTTCCATAAAAAGCCTTCTCTGGCTTATTTTATTGGAGTTGCATAGTAAACAATATTAAATTTTAAAAGTCGATACACATGTATCTAAAGAGCAAGAATAATGAATTTTCCAGCTCATAAAGAGTACTTGGAAAGGGAAAAGAGATTGGACTTCTGCCCATCATTATCATTACTTAATATTCTCACTGCACCTGATGTGCTAGCAGTTAAACAGCTATACCTCGACTTGAGATAGGTAGTAGTATGCCGAGATATTTCCTGGGATAATAGGCTTCTCCATGAAGAGCATTTTTTTCTGCCCAATACATTCAGTATTTTGGAGCATTTTGTGCTATATAGGAAGGTTGCATGCTGTTGAAAAAGTATTTGCATAGCCCTGCAATCACATGAAGCAGAGAGAATTGTTTGCCAGAGGTAACATCTGCATCTGATGGTCCCCATGATTCATTATGGGTCTGTCAAAGTCTTTGTCCTCCATGTACTGGACACAGTCATGGAAGAGTCTGGAGAGAGCGTGCAGCACTTACAAACTCTTCCCTCCTCCATTCTCTCTGGGACACCAACCAGACACAGGGTTGCACGAACAAAACCTATCATTACCAGAGCTGATGCAGAGGACATAGCTGGCATCTATGATAGCCTAGAGCAAAGGTTGCTTATTTGGCTGCAGTATATACAATGACCATTTTTGTTTTCTGTTTAAGCAGTTTGGGCATCTGTAGTCAAAGTCAGCTGCCTGGGCACATGAGCCTTATCTTTAGCCAAGTGGACAGGTAATCCATGAAATTAAAAGTATGGGAGCAGCAAAGAGAGTACTCAAGCAACCATGGTTTGGTCCAGAGGAGGCATACTCTTCTGCTATTGTCCTGGGCCAGAGCCAAATGACAGCTGCAGCTGCACTCAACTACTTGCATACTAGCTCTGAACAGTACAAAAGACAGAAGACAGCAGTGGTAGGTTATGAGAGACCTGGCACAATGCGTGGGAAGATCTTTACTGATATCTGGTTCTTACTCAAACACCTCGCACACTCAATACTGAAGTCACCTACTTCATGAGCACAGTTTCCCTCATACACTTTCCTAAGCAAACAGTCCACTTAATTTCTACTAACTTCCAAAGATCAAAACCCAATAAAATAAAAACAGGCTGCAAGCGATGCCTACTGGGATTGTCTGGTTCTGTCATCCTTGGAGCTATACTCTAAATTTTGCACAGTTTCTCTTGTGTTCTTTTCTAGCATCTGTTTTCCAAATTCCTTTGTTTTAAAGTCTTTCTACTGTTACCCTTGACAAACTCTGAACTGTATTGTTATTTCTAAAGTTAGAATCCCATAGCCTCCAGGGTTGGGATGGAAAAGCCCATTCATCTGGGATTGAAAAGATGGTAGTAAGAACTATACTGGTAGAATCCGCAGGACAAAAGGGACTGTAGGAAAAAACAAAAGAGACAAAAAAATAAAAAAGGAAAAATGACGTTGTTTCATTGTGTCTTATTACTGAGAGGCAGCTGTGGGGCTCTTTCTGTGTCATCAAACTGAGCTGCTACTTGAGAGCATGGAGATACGTGAAAAAAAATCTTACAAGTATAAGGCTGAAGGGGTGTGTACAGAAGCAAACCTGATATTGTATCTTTTATACCACTTATTAGGATAAGTTTCTGAAGTGATTTTTCCTCAGAGCCAAACCACAGATGGTCTAGCTAGTTCATCCCAAAAGTCCACTCAGGAATGAATTGGTGTGTACACAGAATGGAAGACCATCACATATCCAATGGAAAGGGTACTGGAAGGTTCTACATCTGCCAGAGCAAGACTGAGGCATGTGTTCAGTTGCCCAGGAAGGTGACTGAGACGTTACTTTAATCTTGCAAGGAGAGGTATAAATACAGCCTGGTTCAGCCAGACCGTCAAGTGAGATCATCCCAGAAATGGTGACTGATTTTGCAAACAGAAGCTGAGTTACCCCAAAAAACTGCCCAAGAATTTATCACATTCTACTGAGATTGACAGCCCACAGCTCATAAAGTGGGTGGGTGGATGCATTAAATGTTGTGATCCTCAGGCATCTAACTGATCTCTTATTGGTACAGAATCATTGTTGTGTGGGCTCCCTAAATGATACGTGTATTGCTGTGCCTTCAACTGGATCACATCTGTGTTCCAAAACATACTATTGTACATGCAAACCACTTGCATTCAGAAAACACACAATAGCCTGTTGGAGTGAACAGGCTATTCCATTATGTGACCCCATACACACCATGACAATTTTGTAAACAAGGGAAAAAACAAAGTTACAGATTTTTGATTTTTAAAATCTATGTGCAAAAATATAAACTTTATTCACATTCTTGGTTCCTGTGCTGCCTTTCAGTCTCTCTTCCTTTGCTTTCCCCCTCATCTTTAAGACAGAGTAATGCTCTTTTAGTGCAAGTTATCCTTCGTTGCTGCTGATTCTTCACAGTTTGGGCTTCTGAAACATCTACCTGAGTCAACCTTACCATTGGTCACACAGCTTTGGCAGCTAACAAACTGTTAACACTGTTGGCAATGATTAAAAGCAGAAAGGCCTTTTCACCCCACAAGCTGCAAGATGTTTTTCCTGCTCGCAACACACAGTCCCAAACAGACTATGCAAACACAAACTTACAGCCAAACCACAAATCTGACAAACTGCAATCAAACAAACCATTACTCAACAGATAAGCAAACAAATTAATTTGCTCCCAGGGAACAAGGACTTATTCCTTTCACACTAGCAGCTACACGAGAAACTCGTTCTTTCATACACTGCAATCTGACTTTACTGAGAAAAATGAAATGTGGGTTAAGAGAGCCCTGAAAATATGTGCATATTTTCTGACCCCCTCTGATGAGGGCTTAATTACTCCCTGAAAGAGAAATAGCTTCCATAGATACCTTCTGTGCTCACAAATGTCCTGAGCAGTAAGAAGTTGAAAACTGGGATGGTTTTTTGAGAAATATTTTTATAATTCTTATCTGGATATCTGCTTTCAACTTTCATCCGCTACTGAACCAGACGGGCCCAGTGTCATTGCTGGTGTTTATAAATCCTGGCAAGGTACGAACAGACCCTTCCCTTCCCGTGTATCTTTTAGCTATAGGATAAAGACCCTTTCCCATAATGCATGTGATGTGGCTTAAAATCAGTTTAGGGAGAACATGAACCTGTAGTCAAGTCTCCTGATCGTACATGAATGTTATAATATGAAATATGGAATAATAATATATGGAAACAGTAAGCTACAACTACACTCCTCCTTTGATCTTGATCCCCCACTCATTCCTTAAGCAAAGGGTCTCAATAGAAGGAATGGCTATGAATCATATATAAAGTGAAATATCTCACTGCAGCAAAGCTAAAATGCCTAAATCTTACCAAGGGATTATGTATAATGTTTCCTGTTGGCTGACCTAAGTTATTTATTATCTGGTCAGAGTGCTGGCACTCATCTCTTCCCATAAGGTCTATTGACAGTCTATATCTAATTTGTGTGTTGTGATATCCCAAGAGATAGCAGGAGCCTAAAACCTGTACACTGCAGTGCCAGGGAACATAAACATTGCATCTCACACTGCAGTATGTTACGGATTATCAGACACATGATAGCTGTGTTAGTGTGGTGTTCCACACAGGCTAATTTGCCCAGCTCTTCAGCAGCTGGATTGCTTATGGTGGCCAAGCTGCAATGTGCAGTACAGATGTATCCTGATCACAAGGTTGCATTATTCTATGAATTTAGCTCAAAAACCTGTAATTTCCATTGAACTGAAATGTATGTTGGCAACATCTCTGATAGTCATCACATTTTATATCTTTAAATACGAAAGTATGCATGTATGATTCTAGAATTAATCTGGTAAACTTAATGTTGCTAACACAAAACTGAATAATCCAGATCATTCTGGAATCCAATATTTTTTGTATCTCTCTCTGCTTTATAGCTTTTCTTTTTGACAGACACCAGCCATCAGCACACAGTCATGGCCATGGTCAATCTTATTCAACAACAACTGGACCAAAAGAGTTTTGTCTTTCAGAAGTCGAAAAGGAAAAATAAGACTTTGATATAACTGTTGTGTCACGAACATCAAAGGGGTGCTGGATAAAATATTATCCGTGGAACAGAAAGAAAGAAAAGAAATGAAGATTCATATTTCTATTACAACAATTCATGCTAATTTGTTCATACAGAAATCTGCAACTGAAAGGTGAAACTTTGCATCCCATTATTAAAAAAAAAACAATAATGAGTGCTGACAATAGAACAGAACAACTTCTTTAAAACACCAAAACTATCACAAAACATCTTACATTTTGATACGATATGGAAATACGATAGGATTTCTTTTTATTTTCATATAAATTAATATGCTGAAACTATTCTCTGTAATTTTAAGTATTTGATTAAATAATACTGCAAGAATTATCAGGTTCATTAGAGGAATTACCAGGAGCTTTACATGCTCTCCTGGCCTCAAAAAACGTTTATTTTTGTAATTAATTTCTTTTATCCAAAACCCATTTCTGTTATTTCTTTTTATATAATTCCTAGCTTTAAATAATTTTTAGTTGTGAAGTAGAAATAATTAATAAATAAATATCAATTAAGTTCTTCAGGGATTAAGTACTACATATACAGTAATGGTTGTTCATTATTTAGAGCTTCTGAAAAAAAATTTCACTGTTCAGTCTTTTGTGGCTGCCCATTCTTAAAACCTTGGTTTTTATTCTGCACCATTCCTGCTGCTGCTTCATGTATTTCTTTCCATATTTCTGAAAATATGCTTTTATTATGACTGCTTCTTTTATATTGAAAGTGTTATGCAGGTATAATCCTTAGATAAAGAGACTTCAGTCTGGAAAGACAGGCAAGAAACCCAAGCTTAGAGAAGAAAACTAGCCTAAATTACTTTTGCATTGAATACATACAGCCACATGTTAAAATGTTGGGGCAGGAGTTAATTAAACTGAGACCAAGCACAAATCTTGACTCTCCTTGTGTCTTGGTAATTCTTTGGGAATGATCACATGTTGACATCTATGACAATTCAGTGCTGACAGGTGCAACAATGCATACTGAAGAAAAATCACTTGAACTAAGTTTAGGTTATGGAACTAATGTTAATTCAAGAGATGAACCTAGGTATTTAGGAGCTACCTCTGTCAATGTGGACGAGAAATTATACAGACAACGGAGATGATAAAATCTTAAAAAGGCAACATTGGAGAATGCTAAAGAAAGTTACTCTAACTTTCAGCAGTTGGCTGGTTTACCTTGCCAATGAGATGCACTGTACAGCTCATGAAGAGATTGAAGAAGTGCACAGTTCTAAGACTGGGGCTGTGAAAAACTTCCTTGCAGGGAGACTGAAAATTTTATTTCTTAGAAAAGAGGCAGATAAGATGAGACATGATAAAAACATGAAATGTAATTAATGTAATATAGTCACAGTCTCATAACAGAAAGCAAAACGCATGTCTGGAAAATGTCAGCTTTTTGACAAAACTTAAAAAGCCACCAGCTGAAAAGTATTGGGAGTTGTCCACAAAGGTTTTGGTTTGGGGGTTGTGGCAAAACGTCAGGTTTTCCATGGGAAGCAGACACTTGCAGTATGAAAATGTTTCTTATAAAATTCAATTTTCTGCTAAAAACAAATTTGATAGAAAACATTTGATTTGGCTACATAAAGTCCTAGGAGAATATGACGCAGGTATTTGACATGAATGCTAACCAAGGTTAGCAATTTCATACATGGTATGAAGTATTTCACCAGCACTCAGGAAAAATTCTACTGCCAGCATTTTGTCTACGAATTTCTCTCCTTTTTTAGTCTGACTTCTCTGAATAGCAACTAACTCGGTTCTGCAAGGAACATCTTCAAGAACTCAATGTTCTTTTAGTAATTATTGAGTGAAAATTTTCAGTCACCTCTAATTTTACAGATGTCTAAATACTTTATCCAGACAAATTGCCGTTCTGTCTTTTGTCAAAAAGAGAGCTGCAAGTGGTCTCCTGTGTTGTCTTACAGGTAGAAAAGTTATTGCAATTATAAATTTCAGTGCAGAAAATGAAGTTATGCAGCCATATCCATGGTTGCTTCTAGCTCAGAAGTTGTAAGAAATGCCTACAACAAAGTATGGGTGCTCTCGTTTTTATGTACATAAATCAAGTGATAATGAATTCGCTTTTATTGTAATTTGTAATGTTAAGTTTGCAGTCAGGCAAAACAGCAATCTGTTCCTCTGCAAGATAAAGTATCCCAGTTTTCACATGCTCCTTTTTTTTTAAAAATGTGAAAATGTATATTTAGATAACAAAACATATACTTTGCACTATAGCCACTGCATAATCTTTTCTACTGAGAAACAAATACTCCATCATTTTTTGCAGAATGTTGGCAGGCAGGGGGGTGTCTGCTACTAGTGTTTCCTTGCTTTCTTGGGCACTGTGAAGAAGATCTTACAGATCAGCTTTGGATCCAGATGTTTCTTTTCCCTGATGTGTTGACATACTCGACCAGATTCTCTTTTCGTATCTGCTGAGTGTAAATCTGGAATATTTCTGCATAAGTCAAAGAAGGAACTGAGTATAATTTTTGTATAGAAATGTGGCAAGAGTCTAGCTGAAATTTTTAATATGAACTAAAATTTAAAATATTTGTTTAAATGTCTTTACTATATATGACTGAGAAAATCAGACCATATCAGACTTTCTCCACCCTTTAGAACCGCTTTTAGTTTCAATATGGGGCAACATTTCAGTGGAAAATAGGTTACTACTGTGGGTAGAAGGTGGGACAAGAGGAAGAAGAAAAAGGAGCAAAGATCTGGTCAGTGTTAAGAATGCCTCTCTTATTCTTCATTATTGTTGCCTTCAACAAAGTGTGCAGTTGTGCAGTTCATTGCTAAGCACAGTTTTACTGTCTTAATACTTCTGTCTGAACTGGGGTGAAAGAAGGTGAATGCCTGCCTCCTCTTCCTTTTATCATCCTGAAGAGTTTTGACAGCAAAAACATAGAGTAACATCTAGGAATATTTGAAGAGGCTGGGCCAGCATATTTGTTAATCAAGGTTAGAAAACTCATACAAAGTAAAATTTTCCCAGCATTCATGGAAAAAACTCTGCTGTCAGCACTTTCTCATGAAAGATGCCTCCTTTTTTTAACCAGCTTTTTCCTTAGACCTATCTAATTGTGTCTAGCTCCATTTTAGGTAAATGAGCTAGTCCAGATGAAAATCAACAAATCTATAATTTATTTCACTCTCATGTTTCCTTGTAGTCAACACCCAGATGAAATCTGCTTCATGACATTACTTCACATTCAGTCGGATGAGAAACACTTTTTGAAAATTCCTTTTCAATCCTGATATATTCTAGAATTCAGCAAATGGCCTTACTGTAGAATTTAATTTTAATTTATCATCTTACCAAGCTCTGGTGAAAATGACAGTTCAGTGTCTGAGAAAAATAGTTTGTAAATGTTTAAGACAGCTTTAGTAATATAAATAAAAAAGCATCTGTATTTTATATTGCTGTCCAATCAATTTGAAAAAACTGGCCATTCCTGTCCATGGATTCCATAGTTTTGTTACTACTCATCTCTTTTAATTTCATTTAGGAGTTGGTATTGATACCTATTTGTCATCATGGCTAGGCTTCACGAATGAAGATTTAGGAAGGCTCTACCCACGTTTGTTACAAGCACGCTGGTGGCTTATGAGGCCAATACGTGACAGACATATCCGATTGCAAAAGGCACAGCAGAAAGCCTCCTTAGATGGTGTATTCACCAAGACACGATTCTTTCTGTGTTGTCTTTTCTCCTCGAAACTGACCCTGCATGCATTCTCAAAGGAAGCAGCAGCGTTATAGATGGTGTGTCTCCAGACCTCCCGACTGGAGGCCAAGTAGACCAATTATGTTGATCAATATGGCCAAGGCTGAGATATTGTTTCAGGGAGTCCTTGTATCTTCTCTTCGGGGCTCCTCTCTTGTGGCGACTCTGCCCTCCATTGCTGGCAAAATCCTGGCAAGAATACTCTTGATTGATACTTATAGGGCATTAGTTACAGCCCACAGGGCAAATCCAGCCTGTAGGGGCTAAACAAGAGGCCACTCCTCCACCTGTGTGTTGTTCTGCAGTAGTGACTATGGAGCCTGTTCCAGGCAGTCAGCTTGGATCTGCACAACCCAGATCAAGGAGAGTCAGGAGAGTGAGGACAAGACTCCACCTTGGCTTCAAGTCACCATCCCTTCCAAGTTCTCCCCAAAAACTCTTCCATTCTTCTTCTGTCAAGGGCTTATGCTCATTAGAGGGATTCTGGGTTCTGGATCACAAATGAAAAGGTTTTAACGGAGTTTGGGAGCTGTTCAGTATTTCCTGTTGCCTAGCCATAAAATTTGCTGTTTCTTGCAGGCTGAGTGCCTTAAAGAGATGGTTTGAATCTTATACTTAAATTCTCCTAAGGCACGTTGTTAGTTCTGCAGACTCACGCAATCCATAACCCACGTTTACCTTCATGCACCGAGTGTAGCATTGAGTGCATTGAGTGTAGCATTGAGTGCATTGAGTGTAGCAATACTTCAGCTCATGGAAATGAAATATAAAGAACAAGAGGGGCAGGTTAATAGGGAGTTTATGATAAAAATTAAGTTGTATAACATTCTTCTAGTTCTGAAGTGCTCTAATGTCAGCATATTTTTCTCCCCCTCCCTGAGATTATCAATCAGGTTTTTATTCAGTTTTATTCTGTGAAATACCCTGAAAAGTAAAATTGCAAAAAACCACAGTAACAGATTCTGTATTTTTTTTTAATCTCTTGGTGATTATATTACTTATCATGACTTTGAAAGTCCTAACTTCTTCACCACAACTGTAATGCACAAGCAACTAAGGGGAGATATGATATTATATAATTATGATTACAGTTATATTACTGTGTAATGAGATATGCAACAGCATAGAAATAAATAAAATTTGGAAATAATATCACTTTTATCTGTCTTGCATATTATCTTATCCACTTCCATTCTCAAAGAACAATCTGAGTTTCAAGAGTGACTTATTTATGGATCACACTACTCGAGGATACTGACAAGTTTGCTGTAGCTGATGCTACATGACAGGAATTTAGCAGGCAAACTTATGCAAAAGATTCGTAGTCAGAAGTATCAAATAGACATATGTTTTTTAAATATGCTTACTCAAAGTATAGCTTTGACTGCTCCATGGTGAAGCAAAACAGTTCATGTAGAAATAAACTAAATATTCAAGCCAAAAAAGTCTCTTAATGTGAAGTAGGAAAAGGCTGAAAAATTTTAGTGTGAAGTATTTATGCTTGCATGTATCTTCTTTTTCCCTGATGTCCACTTATGAACATTGCTGGTGGCAGAATACTGGCCTAGATGGAGCTTTAGTGAGAACTGATGTGGTTATTCTTGTATTCTTAGGCAGTTTTGAGGTCTAGTGAATTGACAATGCAATTCTACCTCTAGTAGATAATAGATTATCTACTGTGCTTTTTTTTTCAAATAGAGATTCTCTGTAGGCTCACAGACCACACTGGTGGCCTGCTTAGTTTTCAAAGCACAAGAAATACTTTGACTTAAAAATAATAGAGACAAAAATGGGATATAGTGCTTAAGAAAGTGTAAACTCTATTTACAAAATCAAATAAAAATCACAGGTTTATATTTTATAATTTGGTATTTATAAATAATAAATTGAAACATTTATAATGGTCTTATAACATTACTTTTATTATTTAAGTTACATTTTATTATTTTTAGAACTATTTTTATGTGAGTTAACACAGTGCTTTCATCTAAAGTTCCACAAAAATAATTTCTGAGTTTTCCATCTTGAATTTTTTTAGTCATAGCTCTATTGCTCTATGTTTTTAATTAGGGAAGTCATATGTTTTACATTACTTGGCTTGTAAGAATAATAGTTGCTTCCATATTCCCATTAAGCTCTAAAAGATTATCTAACTAATTTATTTACAAGGTTATTTCATTCTATTTCCCTCTAAAGGATTAGAGCTGTTTATCTACTCCTCTTCTAAAAGGATATTTTTTTCCCATAGAAGGAAAACAAAAAGACATTTCAAACTCAGTATTTAAGATAGTTCTAATTATCTCTGCTTGTCACAATGAAAAACATTGCTGTTAAAATTTAATAATGACCTAAACTATAAATGATCCCTACCAAATACAAAATGTTTTCCTCTTTAAAACAAACAAATTGTAACTGTGGAGTTTGCCATATTATTCTGCCTATCCTGGTGCCATAATCTTTGCTAGTGTAATTTGACACAGCCTCATCAAGTTAAGCACATTCACTTCCACTGATGATTTGCTCCTATCCACACATAAAAAAATCACTTCTAATTCATAAGAAATCCCAATGTAATCCTGAAAGTTTGAGTTGCTCTCTTAGCATCAGGTAGCTAATCACCCTCATCCAGAGGGCAATTTGATCCTATCAATGGCTGTGATACATGATAAGACATGTTGGACTATTGCAGCCTTTCATCAAGTTGGCAATAATGAAAAATGGTTCAGTCTTGAAAGTACAGTCAATCCATTGTTCTTGAATATTACAAATACCAAACTTTTGCTACTTGTTGATAAACTCTACCGGTAAGGACAGCTAAGGATCATGTCTGGTTGAGTTGGGCTGCAGACAAGTTGCATCTAGGAGACTTGCTAGTCATATTTTCATAACTTTGTGAGATAAGCGGAGTACCCGAATGTGTTCTCAGCAGCAGTGACTGGCATGTTATGGAGGTGCTGTATTGTGCCAGTGACCTTTAGTATGGACATCAGTGAGAGCTCTAAATAGGAATATCTTCATGGTGGAGATTTTTCCAATAAATCTGTTTTGAATAAAACGGTTAAGAAAGATCATATGCTAGTAAAGACAATCAGCTAACATCCCAAGCCATCTCACATGGGAGTTTATGTATTTACAGCCAAACTCTCCTACCCCTTAAAACAAAGTGATTGCATCCAAATTTCCCCCCTGGAATAGTCTTTGACCTGTCTTAGAGGTCAAAGTCAAGGTTTTTTTGAGAGGGTGTTACCAGACCCAGGGCCAGGCAAGTTGCCAATTGCCAACATCTAAACAGCATAAACAGCCCCACACCTCTGCCTAAGTCCACACGTTGACCACCTTTATTTTATTAGTAGAGAAATTTCTTGTGCAGCTAGCACAGAAAGAATACTTATTTGAAAATGAAATTTAAAACTTTTAGAGCACTTCTATATTATTATAGTCTTGGCTGCTAAGATAGGAAGTTGCAAGGTTACAGCTCATAGCACCCAGCAGTGTATGGCCCCATGGTCAATGAAACCAAGTCGATCCACTCTGTCTCCAAAACCTGTGAAGGCCTCATCTCTGCATCCAATATTTTCAGTATTACAATGTCCTTTGGCAACATATCACATAGTATTATTTGTATTCCTATGGAATTGAAAACCTCAGCACATGATTTGCTAACACTTGCAGATTAAAGAGGAGAATTGTGTTATAGGAATGTAGGTAGAATAGGACTGAGATTTCAGAGTCTCAAAGAAAAAAAAGTTGCATAAGATATAAAAAATCAATTTTTTTTTCCATCAACAGAGTATTTCACAAGTATTTTGGCTAAAGGTTTCTGCAAGCATTCATTTAAATTTATTCATGGCATGAGAACAAGGATAACCTTTGATCTTTTTCATTTTTCTTGCTGAATAAACACTTTTCAGACATTCTTTTGTGCCTCATGCTACTATTAGAGCAAAGAAGCAGCAGTTATCTCCCTGTAAAAACCAGAAGAATAATGTTCAGGAACACTTTTGAAAGACTAGAACTTTACTGAAAACAGAATTTCAATAAAATCAACTAGCTTCTCTTTAATTAAACCCTTTGTGTGCAATTGATAAAACAACTATTACAAGAAGTCGGAGCTTTTAGAATGGACCTTGGCCAATCAGATTGCTAATAAAAACATGAAGTTGATCATCATGCTTAGGAATCTTAATATCTTAGAATAAATTAACATTTGTGGATCCTAGCAATGGGAACTTCATGCCCTTCTGAAAACTGATCTTGCAGAGTTTTGTTATTTCCAAGGCTACTGGGTCTAAATAAAGGCATATCTTACAGTACAAAAATCTCTACTATTCTAGAGACTTCATTTCAACAAATGAAATTTCAGGGGAAGGAAAACATATAGACAAGTAGTAAAGAATAAGAAAAATCATATTGGAACTGAAACAAAACTACTGTCAGAACGGAATTCCATTGCAAGAGTTAAAAAAAAGGTCCAGTGGCCTCAGTGACCTTTAAATAAAAGGCAGCAAAGTCCAAATATGCCTCCAAATGATGAATACAGGTATCTCCATTCAAAATGAAACTCTACACAGTGCTCTGGCCTGGCTGATACCAATCTCTGAGACTCAAAAGTTTTACTAGTAATGTCATATGGTCCAGATACAGTCAGCCTAAAATGAGTTGGATTCGTCCAGATGCTGAATGAGTTGGCTGATGCAATTTTAAGTCTGTTTTGAATCATCAGTGAAATTTATGATGCGCAGAAAAATTACTAATATCTGGGAAAAGACTAATGTCTGTCTTAAGACCATAGAGTGAACTTGGGATGAATGTGTCTGTCAGCTTTGTCTCTGTTCCTGGAAAGATAGTGGAACAAGACCCTGCTAATTTAATGTCAACATGGATGACAAAGTGGTTAGGACCAGTCATTGTGCGTCCATCAGGTATAAATAATGTTTGATCAGCTTGATAACCTTCTGTGATAAAATGACCATACATGAAAACAGAGGGAAAGCATAAAGTCATTATATGTATATGGATGTATCATAACTTTAATATGGCCTTTGACACCATCTCCCGTAATTTTCTCATTTGGAAGTTGAGGAGTTAGGGACTGGATGGATACAGTGTTGGAGGTGCTGAAAAGTGTGTGAAGCTATTGGGTTCAGAAGACTGCAATCTTAACATCCACTTTGGGCTGGTCAGGAGCAGCCCCTCCTCCTTATTCCAGCAGCTGATGCCTATGCTGAAGTTGTTCAGTATCTTCACCATTGGGATGAGGAGTCAAAGTGCACCCTCATCGATGTTGTGGACTTAATTAAAGTAAGGGAACAGAATGACATGTCAATCAATAGAGCTTCAATTCACACTTTATTGAGAACTTGAGGACTAGATGAACAGAAATTATATGAAGTTCAAGACAGACAAACACAAGGCTTTTACACTGACCTGTAACTGTGGGCTGACGTTCTGTCCCAGATTTTGCCTGCCCGTGTCCCCAGAGAGATGCCTGATGGTCAGGCTGTTCCCATGCCCCCTGGCTATGCTGTTTCTGCCTGCGGGTGGGACAGTCTCAGACTGCCAGACTCTGTCCTGCCATCACTGCAGATCCCTACAGTCCCCGGCCCCCAGGGAGTCCCTGGCCCATGCTGCACCCTGGCAGTTTTACACTCAAGATGGGGTAAGCCCACACATCAGTCCAGGAGTGCAAACCACGCTGGAAAACAGCAGTGCTTGAGCTGCTGCCACACAACCTGCCTACACACGACACTGGAACTGGCTTATCTACTGCTGCTATATTTGTCACAGAACTTTCAATAATGTTCCTCCTGAATTTATGTATCAAATCTGAATGAAATGAATGAGAAAATCAGTGCTTTGGTGAAAAAAAGATCTCAGGAAAATTATCCAGGAGGCTACGATGGAAAGTCAAGTCATTATTATAACCTTGTCTATATTCATGCATAGTAACACCTATTAATCTTTTCTTTAATCAGTCACAATTTGTCATAACTTGATGGTCATGGACACAATTTCCCTTGTTTTATAACCTCTCTTAAACCTTTTTTCTGTCCCAAAGTCTAATAGTGTTTTTGAGATGATACACAGTCTTGGCTGTCTACATCTTAATGTATTCTTTAATATATTATTAGGGTCTCTGCAAGGTTATAGCAGGCTCTAAAATTGACAACTCTTTTATTGTTTGGCTTTATTTATATATATATATTTTTTTATAAATATATATATATAAAGATCTGCTGAAATCACCATGCTGGTGAGTGAAATGAAATCATCTTCTACCGAACAGATTGGTGTGCCACAGGGAAGTCACTCAGTCACAGACAAAAGGTGATGGGAAGAACTTTCCTATGTGCTGCTTTCAAAAAAGGGCACTTTTTATTTTTTTATTCACTGTGGAAAGCAATTGAGGAGAAGTCTCAGCCCAGCACCCAGTGCAAGAGGACCAGTCCTGGCACCAGCTGTTTGTCTGCACGCTGCTGGCACAGCAAGGCGAGCGCAGATTAGGTTTGGTACATGAAGTGCAGCAGACTGAGCGTAGACGTGGTGCTGACTGCAGGTCAGTGTCACCACAGTCAGGGTGGACCACCTGGCAATCCTTGGTGACAGGAACGCTGAGGGCAGACTACACTGGTAAATGGGAAGGAAGAGATTAATATTCCACTTTTATTACTTTCAGATGAAAATATTTGCCTACCTGCAAGAGGTGAAAGACTCTTGCTTTCTAACATGTATTGGTATTATAGGCTGTTAGAGGTTTCTTTCATGATTTGTGAGTAGCAGATGTTATTAAATGGAAACATTAGAAGAAAAGCTAGAAAATTCTTAAAATGCCCCTTTTCTCATTTCACTTTTATTTCAGTGACTGGTTCTTAAAAGCTAACTACAGCATATGCAGAGGCTTTGCTGTTCCAGAACATGATGAGAGGAAAGCGATGTTGAAAGGATCAATTAAAGTATTCTGAAAGTCATTTACTTTCACAAAATTATGAGAGGATTTTCAATTTTGGCAACTGGCACAAAGAATTTTTTACTTTTATGTATTTCATCTCAGGAATAGCCCTTCTCTGATTTTTCACATGCTTCTAATAGATGTTTACATGGAAATAAGGAGGGAAGCAAGCCTAACTGTGGCTGTGAAACAAATACTTCTCAGTATTTGCAGAAGGAGTTGCCAGAGTCAGGACAATTTAAACTTTTATCATTCTGCTTATTAAAGACTGCAGACTGCCCAGATTATTAATTGCCAGGTGCTACTCATCTCTAGTCTTGGTTTGACTGTTATCAAATCTGAGAGAGGGAGATACTTGCAGCTTACAAACCTAAAATAACTCAAAAGTGTTGGTAAAGATATACTTGCTCTGAAGGTACATAAAGTGCTCTTTGTCAATTTTACTCCACAGTGTGAACTGACATACTGCATGCAGTGCTTGACAGTCCTGTTAAAACTTACTTTAAAGTAAGTAAAAGACTGAGAATTTGGCTGTGTGCTATGTGGGCCACTTCAGCTTTCACAACATAAAAAAAGGAGGCTTCCAGAGGTGCCAGATCAGACCTCTTTATGACAGAGGCAAAGATGATAAAGCATAGCTCCCATTTTAATTTAATATTCCTTTACTCTCTTTACTGGTGACAGGCATGGAATGCTGAGGGCTGAAAGAACAAATAAGTTTGGACGAGAGCTGTGGAAATAAAGATGTTCATAGGGTAATCTCTGACCTGCCAATCAATCCAATAGGAATGAGAAAAACTGTAAACAAGTCTGAATGATTTCATATTGCATGGACCAAGAAATTGCATGTTTTCTGTATTGCTTTTGAGGGAATTGTTGGAAACTGTTCCTTTATAATCAGTTTGAGTTTTGCCATTGTCTTTAATGTAAATAAGTTTATGTGCCTTGGATCTATTTTGATCTTTCCCAATAATGGCTAAATACAAGTTCAGTTAGTTAGAGGGAGAAATTTCACTGATCAGGGTGGGGTCATGGTTTCACCCAGCTCTCTGGAAATTAGGAAGCATTTCTTACTGAGAGGGTGCTCAAAAAATGGAACAGCCTTCGTCAAGAGGTCGATGCCTCAAGCATGTCAGTATTTAAGAGGTATTTGGACAATGCCCTTACTAACATGCTTTAACTTTGTGTCAGCCCTGAATTGGGCAGGGAGTTGCATTAGATGATAATTGTAAGTCACTTCCAACTGAAATAATCTATTCTATAATACAGGAAATATCCAAAAAAGTTCCCTTGCATTACATGAATCTGGATTGTTCACTTTACCACATTATGTTTTGTTACCAGCCTTCACTGACTCCTAGATAAAGTGTTGGATGTGTCACAATGTGTAAATGCATGAGCTGGGATGTACATCGTGGGTATGTGATTTATTATCAAGACCAACTGTCATGCGCAACAACCTTACTCAAAACCACATGTTTCTGATAAATCATTTTATCCTACAATCAGTTGAGACTCTCTTATACTGAAGATGAAAGGCAGCACAAATTCCTGATTTTTTTTGTTGTTGTTTGAGCTGCGTTATTTCAGGTAGCATATATCAGATACTGCATGATATAGCCTGAAATGATATAATGCAACATTCCCAAATACGGGAAAAGCTGTATGTTATTTCAGCTGCCAGGTATATTTTTGGATAGTAAATTTTATAGACAGCGTTTGTGCAAGAAAAAATAGAGAACAGAAGACAGCTACTTTTGGACTGTGAAATGTTACCAATTTCAGAAAGAGTGGCCGTGGATATTTCTGCTGTACCATGATCTGCAGCGCACACACACATTTTGAAATACCTGTTCTATCTACAGTTGCCAAAAATACAGTGGAATCAAAATAAAATAACTTCATGATCAAAATAAAATTAAGTCAAGGATATAAAGCACTATGAAAAGATCCCTATGTGAATAGCTATGGAAAGTAATAACAGAAGGAGGCGGGAAGTAACAGACCTCATCATCTGCAAGAACTGAAAGAGCGGGGAGTCAAAGTCGACGTGATTATTTTGTGTGGTCAAAGAGGTTACCCTTAGACTGAGTTCTGGGAGTATCTAGTGGCTATCTGGATATGTTTCCTAAAGCAAGGTCTGTTAAACTGGTATATACTCCTGAGAAAAGAGAGAGATGCCCCTTAATACTCAGGTCATTTATAACTAGATTGCAAACTACAGGGAACAATTTTAGACTGGCAGGGGAGAGTAACATGCGACCTAATACTCAACTTTCCATCTCTAGTTACTCTTGCTCTGTGATTTCACATTTCAGGGGACTCGAAACAAGATACCAGACTTTCACACTGAGGGCACTAGAGATTTATGTGTGGCTTGTTTACCATTGCTCTGAGAGTAAGGCTTTCTTTCAGTAGAGGTGTATTGACCCTGTAACCAGATGTGAATATAGGTTAAAACGCCTCAAAAATCCTGTTAAAAGGTTGGCAAAGGGAAAAGATACATCACATACACACCTCAGGATCCTCTTTTAAAGTTTGAAGTACTGGATCGTGCTGGGGAATTCTGAGACTGATTACGCGTTATAACCCTCTTCCTGTTTCCACTGAAGTCAAAGGCAAATTCTCATTGATCCCATGGGAACACATGCTATACTTTCCTACTCCATAGCTCTAATATTTTAATGGATTTAAACATTTTTGCTTTAAAAAAAAATCACACTCATGTTGACAGTTTAGACACCAAATTTCTTGAAGCTCGATGTAATTTGAAATAAGCCAGATGTGAAAACCTCTACAAACAAGATTTATAAAGGAAACAAAATTTTAGCCTTAATGTTGACAACTCTCGTGATACCACTAATATCAATAAAGTGAAGAAAAGTTATTTTTTCCAACTCTCTGGGGACAAAACCATACAGCTACTCCCATCTGAAAAATAACTCCCACTAGGACTTCAAAAAATACTGGTCACAACCTCACATACATGACAATTCATTATACTTCTCGTAGTTCTCTCTAAGCTATTTTTATGCAAAGCTGTGAGTTCAGAGGTCACACTGTACATCATGCTTAGCATATTGGGGACCTTTCAGAAGCAGAGGTACAGCTACAGAGTTATGTCATGACATATTATGTGACCCTAACTGTATATAAGGAAAGCCATGTGAACATTTCCATAAAGAAGCCTTACAAAGACCTAAGCCATTTGTTTTCAAGTAACTTACCCAAAGCAAAGGTTTTCTTTCAAATTTCATTTCATGGAATTCCCGGGCCAACATAAACCTCTCTCTGGACAAATACAGCTCTTTCTTATACTGAAGAAAGCCACCAAATGGCCCAAAGACCAAAGTCAGTCTTGACCTGTTACCCTTGGATGAGAGTCTTGTCCTGTGCTCCTCCTATTTAACAGGCCAAGTTAAAGTCTTTGTCACTGGCTTTCAAATACTATTCTTTAGTCTTCCATGGCCGTTTGAATTTTGTTTTCTGAAATGCCTCATTGTTTTCACACGTTTGACTTTTGTTGAGAGTGAAATGCCAACCAAATTCGGGAATGACATGTCCCTCTGCACTTTTACCCCAGCAAAAAGGAAAACCTACCCTGACAGAGTCACCTCCATTTTAACCTTGTATTTTTTTCAGTTAAAGTCTCTGTAAGAAATCTAACAGAAGATGTTATGAGAAGACACTAAACCAATCCTAATAAAGTCCAGTCCTTTCAGAGACTTTGAGCACATGGGGAGGTGAGTAGGGGACCCTTAGCTTTCGGATCCCACCTCTCAGAAATGGTCTTTCTTTCCTCAGATTATTCTTTTATATTTTACTACTCTTTTCCTCCTGCGATGTCAACATCCCCTGTTTCAGAAAATAGTTTTCTGCAATATTTGTGATAAAGGTAATCTTCTTTGCAACATACCTCACTTAGGGAGGTAAGAAGCTGGCGCTGATCTCTTCTCCCTGGGATCCGGTGACAGGACATGTGGAAATGGTTCAAAACTGCATCAGGGGAAGCTCAAACTTGACATTAGGAAATATTTCTTTACCAAGAGGGTGGTCAAACACTGTAACAGGCTTTCTAGAGAGATGTTCAATGTCTCAAGCCTGTCAGTGTGTTAGAAGCATTTGAACAATGCCCTAACTAATATGTTTTAACTTTTGGTCAGTCCTGAATTGGTCATGCGGTTGGATTAGATGATAATTCTAGGTCCTTCTAACTGAACTAGTCTAGTCTAGTCTAATCTAGTCTAGTTTATGCTATGCTGTTCTGTTCTGCTCTATTCAGTTCTGTTGTGTTCTGTTCTATATAGTTAGTGGTTATAGCAATAAGTGTCATATATAAAGAATGAAGAACCATAATCATCAGGAATAGGTGAAAATATAAGGCACAGTTTGAAATCAAGCCTTTCTTTCTCTGAGCACAGCTTTTCCTGAAGGAATTAGGCTCTATCAATTAATTCTTTATGTGCATAATAATTCAATAATAGTATGATTATGACATGTATATACACATGATAAATATGTAGGCAAATAGTAGGAAACAATAAGTTGGAGACCATTCTAAAAACTCTGTTGATAAAGAAAGAATGTCTGACGTATTTTAAACTCTGCAGGAATTAGACAATTAGCTGCCACTGCATTGTAATGACATTTGCACAACTAATTCCTTTAGATCTCCTAAAAAATGACAGATAGCCATAGTAACAGAAGAAGAAAAAGAGACAATGATTAAAGCTGAACAAATGTTTTTGAAACAGTGAAATTTTGTTGAAGCAGATGTCTTCCAGAAATGTATCTGTTTCAACAACATTTTTTAACTTCCAAGGCTTTCTGACTATTCCAGCCAGCAAACAGGAGAAAGAGCAAGATCAATCCTTACATTACATTGGTTCCAATGTCGTGATGTCAAAGATGCACGTTCAAGTTCTTAGTCTGACTCAGACAGAAAAATACCTATTCTAGATTACAAGAGAAAGAAGCAAATACAAACACACAGTGAAGTCAAAAGAACCCTCTCATATAAAACCATTTTTGTTTTTTACTCAAAACCCAATATTTCTTCATCAGTTTATTTTGTAAAGTTTGCAGAAGATTTGGGATTTTTCCCAAAATGCAGTCAAATTTTCAAACCTTGAAACTTGCTGAAAAACAGTGTTTGTCCTCTAGACAGATTTGCATGCAGCATGAATCTACTATTTTTATTACTATTATGTTATTGTTGTCACATATTCTTTATCCAATGTAAAATTCTATTGTTTTAATTTTATTAGACAAGTTTGATTCCAATCTAGAAGAAGAACAGAGATGTGAAACAGTCTTCACTGCAATTTTAACTAATTCCTACAAAGATATGTTAGGCAGGACTCCACATATTTAAAGGTACACAGAGAGTTGCGAGCCCTTAAATGGCCATTGTCTCCCATCATTATCTTCTTTCATGAAAGCATGTGTTCTTCACACAGACTGTCTCTGAAGTGCTGAACTGATTTTAGATGCCTACATTGGCACTGTTTGCTTGCAGGGATTCATTCATTGTCCTGGCAGTCAGCGTAATACACTTTGCTGTGGCAGCTCTAAGTGGCAGCAACTGGGTAACTGTCTCAGCCAATTTCTACTCTAGGTCTGACTTAAACAAACCCAAAGCAGAAGTTTTTCCAATATGTTTCATTCTCCTTTCCTTCCTATCCTCCAGGGTACTTTTTTGTATTGAAATATTAAATACTTCCTTGAATGAAGATAATGAGGTCTTGTGTTTTCAAAATGGGCACTTCTGTCGAGTGCATCTCAATCTGTTAAAAACATAAAAGACTATTTTGAATTTCTATCTTTCTGGTAAAACCAAAATTTGATTCAGATACTACTAAAGTGAATATGCCTGAACAAATACACTCCTGAGTTACACTACACTTCTCACATGCTCTTCTCTTTTCTCACTTTCTTGTCTTCAGGTTTTTCTAAACTTTTGCAAAGAACTGCAATGAAAGCAACACATTTTGTGCATGCTGTCATCATGCAATCAATCACATTGCAAAGAGCTTGAAACATACACCCAATGTCTGTCCTAAGAACACAAGAATTGTAGATGCCTCAGCCTGTCACTACATCATAACTCAGAGATCATTAACTTTGGCTATAGTGTTTTGGAAATAATGGTAACATCTCTGCAGGGGCTGGGTGTAGCAAATGGGATAACTGCCAGCTCATGGATCTTGGCTCCATTGCATCACCAGCCACAGCCACTTCTGCTTTGGCTTCAGTCCAGCCCTGGAAACCTCACTGTGAATTCACACTTAGGGCTGCTTCTTCCCTCCCCTCTCCCTGCACCTCTCTCCACAAGGAAAGGACATCGGTATTTCTAGGCCAGAAAATACTGTAATTGTCCTCTTGGTCTCAACTCTTGAAAAGCTGTGACTTACACAGCAGAATGTGTCTGGACAAAATCCTTCCTTATAGACTGTTCCATGCAGCCAAGGCTACCTTGAATCAAACACACAAAACTGCAAGACAAGTATAATCAATCATCCAAACTGTACATAGTCACAAATGACTGAGGTTTGCAATGAGATATTGGAAATCTTTATGATTTCTAAAATAATATTTATTTTTAATATCCTGAACAACATGTATTTCAAGTGTTAGAAATAAAGTGCCTGGGATATATATAGTAGAAAGAGTTGAATTTCAGGCAAAGGTGTCTGGAACAGATGAATCAAAATAGTACAGAGAAATTAAGTGCTGAGAGCTGCAGTAATGTGATACTTCAGGTTTTTCTTCTCTAGACATGTCTTGTAAAGTTTACTAAAACCATGTGCTGGTCTAGTCAGTCTTGTTTTCAGGCCCATACTCTCAGGCGCTTGTCCTAACCCAAGGAAAGAAGAAGTCAGGACTGGTCTTCTTGTTATTCTGGTTTCCACCTGTGAACATGCATGCACATGCAGACACACGAAATCGAGGCACAGACAGGATTAGAATGAACTCAAAACAGAATTAAAATGACTGATGGATCAGTGGAGAATGAATTTAAATAGATTTAACTTTGTTTGTCTTACCAATGACAAAGAAATCACATTCGAGAACCTAAAAGGGAAAAAATAATAAACACTTATTTGCAGCCTAAAAATGAGTAATATTGCATTCTTTTATTTTTTGTCAACAACCTCATTTTGGAAAGGAGAGAGGAAGGGAGGGAGGGAGAGAGGGAAGAAAGGAAGGATCCTGAAGCCATACTTCATCTGCTCCTTATTTTATTCTCCTTCCTCCTGAGCCTGAAGAGGCCCAGCCTGGCTCCTGGAGACATTCTGTGTCCTGGTTGAGCAACCTCTGCTTTTCTCTTGCACCTTCTGGAGATCCTTTTCAATACTCACTGACAAGCTCTAATCCAGCAATATGGCTTGTATCTTCCAAGTGGCTCCTGTTATTTCAGCTCCTTTTTCCTGAAACGAGCTCATCTGCTTCTTGATGTTCAAATTAAATGAAGGGCCATTATTGTGCCACCACATTCAGTCTCCTACACAGCAGTATTATCCACCATGAAGATGGCTTCCCAAAATTCTGATAAAATGTGTGCAGCTACAGCTAGAAACTTGCTTGTCATATCTAATGCTAATAAAGATGCTAATATTGAATATCTCTCCAGTTCCAAACCTCCCACTCTCTCCTGTACAGATAAATCACTCTGAAGTGTCATGTGTATGTGAAATACCTTCCACCAGGAATAGTATGTAACTCACAGTAAATCCAGAAGTATTTGACAAATGTTAGTATAATGTGAGCCATGGAATATCCTGGCACAAAGGGTTCACATTTGCTATTACAAACTGCACAACCTACAGTCAGCAAAATGTACTCCTGCATAGGTATATGTTGCCAGAAGCGAACAGGTCTTACTAAAGGCATAATTATAAACAGAAGTGTGGGTATGCCTTGGTTCATGGGCAGTGGAAAATAATCAAAGATCTCCTCTCCTAAAAAGCCATGTGCGTTGCAAACTACACAAAACTTCTAAAGCGCTGAAGACATTAAGTGTCACCACCAGCAGGGTGTACATGTTAGCCCGATAAAAAGCACACAGTTGCCTGCAGCCCAGTGAAGTGAACAATGTTGTGAATTTGGCAGGTACCTCTGTGCTGCTGACAAGGATCACAGCCAATGTCTCCCACAGCAGCTCCCACTGTGCAGTGAAATCAGGAAGAGGATTTGAGCCGAGCCCACCTAACACTGAACCCCAGGAGGCTGAGGTGTTTGCTTACCATTTCAAGAGCCCAAATGTCTGATAGACTTGTGGTCTCTGAGCCACATTTCAGTAATCCAATGTACATTTGTATATTATCAAACAACTCCGCTATGAAGAATTTATTCCTAAAAACATCTACTCTCAACTGTAGAGAGAAATTAGGAGCTGGCATCTCAGTTCATTTTCTTCAGTCAATCTTACAGAGTTATGTGCTACTCAGAGTCATGGACCTTAACGAAACAGTCTTACACAGATGCATCTTTCAACCAAATGACTGAAGAGATGGTGTTTTCCATAGCAAAAGAAGTTTTGGGTCAAGTGCATTAATAAAAGGAGTAAAAAAGTGATCTAATAGTGTAAAAAGAACACCTAATAGAAAACAACACCCTACACTTCCAGAAATTACTGTTCATTTTTATATGTTTGGTCTGTTGAAAGCAATATATATGAAGAGTAAAATTCAGGATAAATTTGCAATAAATCCCACATAAATTTTTCCTGCAAGTAGAATAAAAAACTGTCACCTATGAAATAGAATTAGTGCTCAGTTTAACATATATTCATAAAAAGAAGCAGATTTTCATATATTCTTTCCCAGTGTCTGTGGCTTTCACATCACTCCACAGTTTCATGTTTCTACAAAAGTGATAAAAATATGTTCCTTTTTTCTTCCTTATAAGAGATAAGTCTCAAAGTTGTCAATCTCAGGTCATGTCTATATGGCCCAGCCTTAAAATTTTGAGCTTTATCTTGGAGATAAGAGACCATACCACTTTTTTAACCATACGGTTTTTTTGCCAATAAGCCTGCAAGGGTGCTATATGACAGCCTAAAGTTAATAATCCAATTCCTTACCCTTTGTGCCTCTATAGGAGATTGAAGACAAGTCTTCCTGATAGTCTTTTGAAAGTAGAAGTGAAAAAGCATATGCAATTCCTAAGGAAAAATGTGTTGTACATGGATTAATGCAGTGTGAAATCACATTATGTGCAGAAACTTTTGTTCCCTGATGGCCCTGAGTGATTTCAGTTTACAGGGGTTTTATGACAAGAAAAAGTGTTCTTCACAAGCACCATAACACACAGGTTTTAAGAAACTGGAAAACAGTAGCTTTTTAACTGATTGCCTTTCATGTGAACAAAATCTAATTAACATTTGTGTTATAGATACTTTTTTCATTCCTATTCAGTTACGGATTTGGAAAATTTGGATAAGAAATGTTGAGTATGTATTCCCATAAAGTATGCACTGAAGCATGAAATTCATGTTGAAAGAAAACTAGATTTTTTTCCCCTTGTAGACGTTGGATATCTTAAAGAACTTTTTTTGACTCAGAGGCAAGCTTTGAGTTTTGCACACATAATAGAACATTCGTCTCATATCATATATTCACATGGAAAATACATATTGCATGGGAAATAAAACAACTTTGTCCTTAAGTACTTTCTACTTATTGGTTATACTAAATGTTTTTAAAATTACTATTTAACATTCTGTTACTATGATCCATTTTTACACACACACACTCACCAAACATCTGGAGAAAATCTGAGCCACCAGTTGCCTGCAACACTAAATTCATGACTCCAAACCCAAGCCTCAAAGTATACAGCTCCTTAAGATATGCTTTAAGAAGCAACATGAAGACCTTCAGCCTGCAATATGGTAGGAAGTGCTTTCCTCGTCCCACAGCACTCTGAGATTTCACTTTTCACTTTTCATTGGGAAGAATCCCTGGAAATTTGCAATAGCATCAGGGAGAAAAACAAAGAGCTGCTGATCCCAGTGTTCCTGTTGTTTGCCTGTGTATATATGGTGGCTTCAGACACAGGCTCTGAGGTGTGATGCCTGGATGCAGGACCAACTTGCACAGGGGAAAATTCCAACCTCATCTTGAGCACTTGCTATCAGAGCTGATGTACTTTTTCCCAGAAAGTTCTCTGATATCTGTACATCAAGATTTGGAAGGAAAAAAGCTTGCTTCAAAATTCGGCTATACTCCCACTCCCTCTTTGGAAAGTAATCAATATCAAGTGCTATAGTCAAAGTGTTACTCAGAAGAACAGTCTGGAGACTGGGGGTGAGGGTCAGCAAGACAATTCAGATGCTGCCCAGACCTCCATGGGACTCAGTGCATGCATGAGAAAGAGGGAGTGCAAGAGTTTGTACACATCTTTGGGCCCTTCAAAGCAAAAATAAAGCCCAGCTGCCGATTCTGGCTTATATCCATGGTGCCAGCATTTCAAAAATATTTTGCAAGGGTTTTTTCAGTTTTCCCACACTAAGAGAAGAAGAGAAATTTTTCAATCTGGTGACTTATTTCTTTTAAAAAGACAAGTAACAAACAGACGAATAAAGTACATGTGTGTGTGTATATGTGCTATACCTATGTGAGTGTGCAAAAGAGAAACAAAATGGGCACTTGGACCCTTTGGTTTTGAATTAGCAAATCAGACTGGAACTGCCACTTCACAGCTGGGCAGCAAGCAGAATCATCTGCATTTCCTCTGTGCTCAAAGTAACTGCTTAGAGAAAGACAAACTGATGGATTTTTTTGATTTCATTTTACTTCTTGCCTTATAAGAACTATAGTAGGGATAACAATTTATGTGAATGAGATATCTGAATTTTTCTAGGTGGCTGACATTTCCAGTAGGAGATGCTACTCCCAAAGGAGAGTGAGTTTTGTATTTTTTTAAGTATATGTTCATGTATGTTTTCTGCATTAGGCAGAAGATAAAAGAAATTATTGCAGTGTCCCAGGCTTACCAGTCATATTTAAAATGTGATGACAATGTTAAGACCGTCTAATGCATGACATGTTCATTTAAGACATTTTCTCATCCCTTTAAGGCAGTTTAAATGATACCAACATACTTTTCTAAATTTCACTCAGAAATAGTATGAAATAAGATGAGGCAAAGAGACTGTTCTTCCTACCTTCCCTCCTTTTGATGAAGTTCTATCCTGTATTCCTTAGTCTTCATGATCTTTTCTTTTCAAGGTTACGTTAGTTGTGGTTTAAAAATACTATAATGACATTCCTAGAAAAGTCTTCTGGCTTCCTATAGGATAGATTATCGTTATAAACTTTTATTTTTAAATGAGGATAACAAAAGAGTACAGTACACAAAAATGTGAAAACACCTTCTCGAAAAAAACTATCAAAAACTAAGCTGATGTCGTTCAGTAACATTTGCATAATATATGTTACTATGTTTTTAGGTTTTGTATTCAAGTAAGAGAATCAGCTAAAGGTTTTAGCTAATTTCTAATCTTTCATGCAAACAATCTAAATTACTTTTAACTCCAAAATTTGGAGAAACTCTCTTGAGAGTAGGCCTTTTAAAATGTGGATGACTTAACTCTGATTCCAACTGAAAACCAGAATTTCCAGTTGCTTCCAAAGGCATTCCAAGGAGCAGAAAAGAAGGCAAACATGATCTGAAAGTTAAGATAATGTTTGATCCGGGTGGTTGTGAGCCTAGTTTGAGCAAAGTAATTTTGCGTAGCTTTGGATGTCAATGCAGATTCCTGCTTTGAGCAGGGATGACTCTAACTTGACTCCTAGTGTGGAAAGGTGTTCATTTTATATGAAAACAAAACATGTCATGTTCAAAGCAATCGGGAACATGCATCCTTGCTTGTAGAAGCAATGCCACTGCAGTTGAAGGAACTCCTGATCCAGAGTTTTGACCAAAGTGAAGAAAGATGCAATTTGAATATTTTATACTGATTGTGTCCGAGGTCATCTGAAAATTATTGCAGAAAATTCCCTAATATCTGAAAGGTCAGACATTATTAATCAAATGCACCAAAAATCCCTGACTTGCATGCTACAGTCAGCAGAGCAAACAGAGAATGTGATAGGTCTTATTTGACCAGGAAGCCTGACTTGGTACAGGTGGATTCCTGTGTTAACCTGGGCTGATTCACCTTACAGAGACCAATTCAGGTTTAACCAAAAGCAAAATATTTTCAGTTGACTTAATGAAGTCTTTTCATTTTCAACCACAAATGACATATTTTTTGCCTTTTTCTACACAAAGCCAAATGTTCTGTAAACACAGCAATTTCATTAACTCTTAGTAAATAAAACTGGGCATTTTCCAAAAGCTCTAGTCCATACATTTGTGTGTACATGAAGTACGTAACTTGTTCAAAACGGGATGTTTTTCTTTCCACTTCATCAACAGCCACATACTTTTTTTTTTAGCACTTACCATCTGCTCTTAATTAACAAAAGCAAACAGTGATTGATAGATAGATACTGTGTCTTGTAATAGTACCAAGATGTCAGCTTACAGGTGTGGTGAAAATTAAGAATGGAGAAAACAGATTCCCCAACTGGGAGAAAGTTCTTTGTAACTTAGTTTGTGTGACTTTAGACCTCCACTGGACTTGTAGGTTTCTTTTCATTTTTAAAGCTGAAAACAGGATTCTACTTCTCCCCTTCCTTAAGTAAACAGACTGCTTGGAAAGAAAATAAGTGTAAACCCCCTAAATTCAGATTAAAACTATTAAAAACGATGCTGAACCAAGACAGGGAGCTATGGAAAAGAGCAATGACCTACGATGGAATATATCAAGGGATTTAACTGGAAAAGCAGCAGAAAAGCAAAATACCATAACTTTTACAATTTTCTCAAGGATGTGAAAAACTGTTAACTGGAATGTACCTCTCAGTACAGAAGCATACCTGTAGTCTTAAAATATTGATATACTGCAGTTTACAAAGAAAAAAATTGAAACCTAGTTGGGTAATCAGCATAGAAATTCAAAAAGCTATAAAAAAACTCCTTGCGTGTTATGCAAAAGGGAGGGATTTACCATAGCACTATAATTACAGTGCATATTATAGCAATGTATTCATGGTGAGGCTTCGCAAACGAAGATTTGGGAAGGCTCTATCCACATTTGCTACAGGCACGCTGGTGGCTTATGAGGCCAATACGTGACAGACATATCCGATTGCAAAAGGCACAGCAGAAAGACTCCTTAGATGGTGTATTCTGCAATACACGGTTCTTTCTGCGCTGCCTTTTTTCCTCGAGAGTGATCCTGCGTGTGTTCTCGAAGGAGACAGCTGCGTTATAGATGGTACAGCCATTGCAAATGAT
>NW_016690195.1:5010960-5064794 GCF_001604755.1 Lepidothrix coronata
ACTATGGCTTTGTAAACACTGATCTTGGTGCTTTTCTTCAAGTGTTTATTACGCCATACTCTTTTGTGGAGTTTTCCAAAAGCACTGTATGCCTTTGCTAATCTGTTGTCTATCTCTCCGTCGATCTTACCATCGGTTCATATTGCAGAACTGTAACTATAAAAGAAAGCTTCTATTGGCTGTACAGTTTTTAGGGGAAATGTAGAGAAAAATGTATCAGTGCTCTTCAGCAACAGAGTAGCTGTGGGTTTTGAACTACGCTCCTACTCTTCATGTCATTTGTCACCCATCTGAACAATTATTCTCCTAAGATAGGTACAAGCCTTTATTTGTTTCTACACCACTAATAAAATATTTACTCAAAAAGTGAGGAATTCCAGTATTTTCAAGAAAGAGATAAGGAATTTTGATCCAATCCTCTTTGCATATACTCATAAAGTAAGCTTTCCTTCACACATGGACAGAATATTAAGCCTTTTATGATAAACTTCAAGCCCATAAAATATGTTTTTGCTTTGCACTTGTATAAAAACAAAGCCTGTCAGACATGTTGGTAAACAGTGACTTAGTACATAAATTAGTATTTTTAAACTTTAATGTTTCCAGAAAAAAAAAGCTGGACCTAAAGATCTATCCGTATTGAAATTTTTTAAACTAATACATTTTTCAATGTGTTTTGGATTCAATAGCATAGCTTTTTTAATGAAAAAAAAAAGTTTTCCTAGAGATTTTCTGATTAATTCATCCTTCCCAAGACCTTTCCATCAATAATTAAGCTAAAAGGAAGAGACACAGCCTCATCTCTGTACAGGGATTTGGGTTTTCGGTTCATTGGAACCAGACATGGTATTTTACTGTAAAACATTTTTACTTTGATGAACACTTTGTCATGGCATGCCAGCAGAGGGGAAAGGACTGTTTTGAGAGGGGTGAGATAAGAAATTTTATTATGTAAATTATATGAAAATGTACCTTTGAGTAATTGGACTACCTCCATGATTTTCATCTGTAAAGAATAAATTCTGATGTGTTCCAGCCATAAAATGTTAGTCAAAATACAATCTAAATAAATTCAAATGAAACACATACGTATAACTGAGAAGCACTATTAAAAAGTGTTTTGAACTGAGAATAAAAATAATTACATGTGATGTTTTAACTAGTTCAATTAAAAATCTACTTCTTTAATCCATAGTTAATCAATAAGCTGTTTTAGTCAGCTTTAGGTGTTAAAATATCAAAAGCATTTCTAAAATTTCTGGAAAATATTTCCCTCTCAGAAAAATTCTGAAAATCACCTAAATGATATAATCCTTGAGATTTTCAAAATTTCTGTGAATCCTACCCTATCTCTGTAGAACTTCAGTGTATATGTCGAGCTTAATAGATCAAGGAACAAAGTGGGTCTGAAAATTAAACTATGTTTCCAGCTAGCATACTCCCAACATCATTTTTTATTTCCTTATACCTCTAGACCATCAAGTGCATGATAAAATTATTCCTGCTGTATGTTACACTAGTGAAAAACAGCCCCGAAATCAGTGGGATGAGCTATGTCAGCAAAATTCACCACTTAAATAGTTCACTGCTGAAGCAAATATCTCTGAACATATAGAATAGGTGTGGGTGGTAAAATACAATGCTCCTGAATTATACAAACGTATCTTGAAAAGTCTAGGGAGCAGCAGCAATAATTCAAAGCATCTGTTACTGCTGTTTGCCTCCAATTAATGCCACTTTTTTGTAGTCCTCATCAAAATCTGGATCTATTTTCTGCTGGCTGGCCAACCCCATTTCCTTGCCATCAGTGCAAATACCCTCACCACTGTGCTAGGAATGGCAGTGCCCTTTGAGAGCATGTGTGCTCTCTATTCTGTCCTGGGAACTAATTGCAATAACCTAAGGATAATATCAAACCTGGACAATTCTGACTCATTGAAGATATACATTATTCATGGTGACTCCTGACTAGTATGACTTTTGAGTATCCTTTACTTTTTCATCTCAATAATTCTTTCAGAATAGAGGGCTGTGAAGGTTTAAGACTAAATCATCTGCTGAAACTACAAGGGAAGTAGTTTTACCCAGATACAACCGGTTTTTTTCCACCTCTGTCAAAAGTCAGGATCAGATGACAGCAGGATTCCTGCATTTTGGATTATTCTATGATGATGTGGATCACTGTTACAATTCCCATTATAAATCTCACAGACATTTGCCCTTCAATACCCACCACCATAAGAAAGCACAGGGGTGAATATATCCCTGACTAATCCAAATCTAGTTCTCACACTTCACCATTACATAGCAGGAGCACTAAGAGCAGCAGAAGAAGCTGTTATTTACATATTCTAACCATGAATAACTTGACATAATGAAACTAATTCTTCATAATAAAATAACAAAACAAACAGGTAGGTTAAAATTAGATGTTCTTTAATAAACTTGAGTTCATTAAAAATTTATTATATTCACTGTTATGAACAAAAGTGTCTTCTGTGGACATTTATATTGATGTATTTCAACAGCATATTCCCTAAATTTGACTGTTACATGGAAGGGCAATGCAGTTTCATTTAAATCCCAAGTCACTTAAATACAATGCATTTGATGCCTGTGAAGCATCATTACAACTTGCCAGTTCAGAGCAAATCCCTCTCTTTGAACACCTTGTTGTGATGAGAGCTGCCTGCCAAGAAAGCTCTCAACAGATGGATTGAAGCTCTGAAGAATGTCTTTCTTGACTTAGAGATGTCTTTGACACCACTTCCACAGTAAGACTTGTAAATCCTTCTGTAATTTTAGGGAGGGATAAGAGATGTGTCTGCAAATGCACCTGATCAAAATATAAGCCATTCCAGAGGTATTTCCTAATCTTCCCTCTGTGCTTCCCAAAAGATAAAGAAAGTGCATTTCACTGATGCCTACTTTCTGCCTTAAAGGGTCAGCCACATTACCCTAAAGCCAGCAGCAGAAAAAATAAGTATCTGCATAAATAAGAGGATATATCAGGCGTTGTACAGATATGTCTGAAAGCAAATTAACAGCTAGGCTTTTGTAATGGCTGAGTTTGTTTATCTATGATATCCCAGCAAGTCGTAGCCTTTTCCTGTCCTGTAGACTCGCAAGGTTTTTTAAACGGGGACAGTAACTCTAGAGTAGAGACTGTGTAGAGCCATGGTACAAATTTTATCATTAGAATTTTTTATTTTAACCTTTGAGAAGTTTGGCTAAATCTCTGTGTGGAAGATAAGATTGCAGGAGTACAACAATAATTGCTCATGTAACAAAAGTTTTTTCCTGAACTCTTAAGTGACCTAAGACTGGTTTTGAACTAACCCTAAATGGTTTATCTAAACAATGAGATTCCCCTTGGGCCTGCAAAACCAAGCTGGCAATCTCAAGAATTGTCTATCTCACAATAATTCTAGTGCTTCCTGCTCCAAGACTGATATACCGCAACAAGGGCCTTCTTTGTAACGCAAGCTATTTATTTCTACATCGTTCTAGTTGCAAATGGAAGGGCAGTGCACATAAAACTGGAAAAAAACAACTTTGGAAAGATATGATTTGAAGAAATTATTTTTAAACAGATGTTTTTCAATAGCAGAGTTGATGAGCAAACATGACAAAATGTGCTTTTCTAAAATTTGGGGGTTTTGCCAAAACTGAAATATTTTGTTAAATTACATCACTTTTGATAGTATTTGATAGAAATATTTCTGAAGTCTGGAGTACACGGTTTTTTCAAACAGAATTAAAGAGATAATAAAAATTGTACATCTGACGAAAAAGCACATAATCTAAATTCTTATTTTTTCACTAAACATTGAAAGAATTTTGTTTAAATTCAAATGTTGAATGCAGACAAAATTAAGAATATAAACATCCAATGGGGCAGAGAACACTTGTCTTTTAATTCATTCTGTTTCAGTTTATAAGGGAAAAGCCTGAATAAAACATTGTATTTGATCATCTTGAGATTAATTTCATGCAACTTGCTGATACATAAGATATTCATTAGCACATAAAAGTACTTTTTCATTTATTGCTGAGCAGAATTTTGGGTTTGTTGCTATTTTCCTTGTAAAATTGAAATATTTTGATACATAGAACCACTAAAACTATTTAAAATACTTAAGGCCACAAAGTTGTGAAGACTCTATGTTAAGATGTAATAACTTGCAAGCAGCAAGTTATGCCATTGATTCAATGTGAATTAATTTTGAATTAATGCAAAAATGCATTAATTTAATCATGTGTTTAAACCTTTCCTGATTGTTGTCTGAGACCAAATGCTATAATACAAAAGAAGGAGTTTTCCTGTACAAAGACACATAAACATCAGCTTAATGTAAATATGGTATGTCTGGCACAAATACAACAAAAGATTGCCAAGATATTCTGTTTTCTCATCTTCCAGAATGTACAGTCCAAGTGGATAAGGCAGACTTCTGACATCCTCAAAAATGAACCTTATTCACTTGGGTTCTGTCAACCACAAAAGCTGCATTCCACAGTCTCTTGTACAGGTTATTCACAAATGAAATGCAAAAATTATTCCAGAGGTACATGAAGGTAAAGAGTTTGTGTTTGTAAGGTTCACCTGGTTGCTGGTGACCCTTAAAACTCTGATGAGAGCAAGCTGGTTTTTCTTTTGAGTTTTCTAATACTAGTTCAGTTTTCAGATAAAATCACAATATTCAGCCTTTCTACCATTTGTAAATCATATAGATAAGGCTGCATACAGAGATAAAAAGAGTAAAAGGAGACACATGCAGATTTTAATTGTGCTATTTGTTGCTGAAAAAAATGAAAGCAATTTAAAAAAAAATTTAAAAACATTTTAAACAAATATTCAAATCTACAAGGTGAGATTTGAATCTACAATCACCCATTCCTAACTGAGATGAAAAATAATGGTATTTCTGCCACAGGTGTTAAAAACTGACAAAGAGACTAACACCAATTACAATAACAGCAATAATAAATGACCATCTAAAAAAAATAATAAATCAAAGTATTCCTCTAAACGGTATCTTTGTCTTGACATCTAGCTTATAACTGATATTCTTAGTTAAGACTGCCAATCATTGGTCTCAGTGACTCTAAATTATGTTACATTACTTTTGAAAACTTTAACATGCATTTGTGATAAAATGACATTTACTTTCTATCAGAAATGATGTATTAAAAGTTACGTATTATTTTGCCTCTAATGAAAGTTACTACTATTTTCAATATTCATCTGTTCATGAATGACTATGTTTATGCAATCAAAAAATGTTGAATAAATATTACCCTATAATTCTCCTCAAAATAATACTTTTCAGTTTTAAACATTATTTCAAATACAGCTTTAACTACATTCACTTCTTGTGGGGAGGGATGCAGTCGAAATCTAGGTAATGTTATGTGTGTCAGCAATGTAACTGTTGCATAAAACTAATTTATATTTTAACATAAAACCTGTTAGATCAGATGCTTGAACTATGTCAAAAAACTGTATTCTGCAGATGATCAGGAAAATATTCCAATTTGGTTCTTGTAACATAAAATTTCTACTTCAATAACACATTTTCCATCTTATTTTCCATTCTTCGTACTACTTGTGAGAGACTGGACTATTAATGGTTAATGGCTCAAACAATCAGGGTTCTTTGCTGATGTTGCCCAAAGTAACCACCCAGGTGCAGAAGGGATGCAACCACACCACTGGAGGCTCCAAGCTGGGTGTTGAACAGGATGAGGGAGAAGAGAAATCCTGTGAGGTCGGATAGTGTCAAAGTCCTTACAAAAGTGACTGAATTGTGAAAACTGCCCTCTGGGAAAGTCCTGGGACATTCACATGTAGCCTAAAGGTATTCATCCTTGCTCATGGGCCATAATTGACTTATGATTGACGTAAGAGGCAGCTGTAACATCTTAGAAGGTGTCATAAACCATCAAAGACTCTCAAAGTTTCCCATGATCCAAAGTATTACGTCATCCAGTGTAAAACTCCCCATCCCAGGGGAGGTACCTAGGCATTCCCACCTCATCTGAGTGTAGATTAACCCAAAGGACTTCGTGTTCTGTGGGCTTCCCCCCAATCCCAACAGATCCAGACTTCAACCAACACTTTGACAAGACTGCAACCATCACTTTGTCTGACAGACATCAAAATTGCAACATTCAAGTCTCATTGTGGGGTCCAAAGGTGGTGACTATGAACCTTTCCCTCTCCTTTTTCCTTTCTCTCTCTCTCTTTCTCCTCCTAACTTCTTAAATTTTGCTATGTTTGTGAAGTGCCTTACTTTGGATATTGTTTTAAAATTTCCCAAGTACTTTATTCTACCTTAATGTTCTAAATTTTGCAAATCAAAGTTTGAACAAAAAAAAGATCACAACCTAAATTGCCCCATACCATATAAATGTATAGTTCTGATTAACATATACACCTAAATACAGAGGTTTCATTCCAGATTCAGTGTAGTTTCTGGGGATTAAATCATGTTTTGAAAATTGAGTTTAAATGTTCTCTTAGATTATATCTGCATTTCCTAGGCCTGGGCCTCTGAGGAGACAAATCAAGTCCCACAAGACATTTGAAAAGTTTTGGCAATTGTCAAATGAGAAAAGCAGAGGACATGTAAGATGAGGCAGATTATATTTCTGTTTTATTTAATTATTAATGAATTTTCAGTACAATGATATATTACAGCTAATGTCAGTAATATTTTCCTTCCTTGTTATGACAAACATCAGGGAGACAAAGTCAATGTGTTTAAATTATTTGTCTAATTGTCCACTTCCAACTCTCCACTACATCAAACTCTAGGAACATTTTTCAAATATTAAAACATATGGGTATATTATATAATTTGACAGGAATACTTTTGAAAAGTTGAGAAAACCTCCATTTTCTGGGTCATTGATTCCTGTTTGTAATCACAAGCAATTGCAGTTCATAATTCCCTATAATATTTATTGTAGCTCCATCTTGAAAGCACTTATATTTCTTGCCTCCACTGTTTCTGCAGGAGCATTGTTACAAGATTTTGTTGTTCTAACATTAAGAACTCCTCTCTCATTTCCTTCCTGTATATATCCATATACTAATTTTTCCCTGTTTCTGCATTGTCCTTTAGTTCAAATAGCCCATTGGATTTGTGGATATATGTTCCTCTCAACCTATTACTTCATATCACAGAGAAATTTTCTCCTTTCATTCTATATCAAACTAGGAATGTCAGTTCTGTGACATGAGCAATTTTCACTACAAAATTTCTACACACTGTGATCAGGTCAATAACTGAAATATTTAAAATATTTAACAAGTTAGTCCTTCAAGAGCTCAACCAAAGTCCCCATTCAGTGTGATACCCTGAAGCTTGCTCTTTGGCAAGACAGAACACATTGTACTAATTTTATGCTATTTCTCATTTTCCTCAGATTTATTAATAACTTTAAATTAAAGTCTGCTTTCTGCAGTTTTACATGAGAAATGACTGATTAAATTAGAAAAATTACTATATACTGTAAAATACATTCCCTTCAAATCACATTTCCAGAAGAAAATAAAAAGAATATACCAAGAAACAAAGCTTTTTTAGGGTTTATATTCACCTATGACCAGAAGCAGAAGTGCTAGAAATCTTAATAGTAATCATCCTCCTGCAAGCCTTGTAGCCTAACTGTGTAGGCTCCAGAGACTCAGATAAACATCTGAACTTTTAGACACTTGTCCATGGCGTACCCAAATTCCAAGTCTTTGGGGGTCACCCATCATTATGAATTTCCTTATTTTTATGTTTGCCAGACCCTTCTAACCCTAAATTTTCAGAGCTTCATAGAATTTAATTGCTCAACTCCCCCAAAATGCAGAGGTTGTGTGATTAAATTCCACTTAACTCTGAAGAGATACAGTTCACTATTACTTAATGTATAACCCTGTCTAAAAATGTCATTAACATATACAATTCATACAACTGTGGAAACTCTAGTATACCCTTAAGGTGAAGCTGCTCTAGTCTTGCTCTGTGTATGTATATGTAATATTTTTTTCATGTTTATGACTGCATATTTAAAAAAAAAAAAGAAAAAGAAAAGAAAACAAAAAACCAATCACAAAAAAACCAGAAAACTAATATTCAGTGTGTTAAAACTCCTGAACATTATAAAACACAGGTTCTGTAAAATAGCAAAATTTGCCAAGTTATTCTATTTTCCTTAACATAATGTGTTATTTATAAACACAAAATTTAAAAAAGTATACACATATATGCATTTTTATGTGTTTTATTGTTTTATTGTCCATAGAGACTAATAATTGTGGTTTTACCAGTTATGTCACACTTATCAGTACTTTTTATGCTTTGAACAAATTTTTGACCACTTTTCAAATATAAAGTCATCTGTGTCTATAAATACTCATAGGCTAGGTGAATGAGACACCCATTAAAAATGGTTTTCAATCTGAAAGTAGGACAATAAAATCCTAATAAAGGGCCTAAACTGCTTCATTTTCAATACCCAATTTCTATCATCTTGCACTACACTAATGACCAAGAAAAACATAAATCTTTGCAACACAGACTATTGTTTAATATTTAAACATTATATCTATCTTTCAAAAAAAAGAGCTGAGATGATCACTCTTCAAGTATCTTCTATGGATATTTCAGAAAAGAGCAAGAGGAATTCAGAGTTGCTCCACCAATATTTTGAATTCCTATTTATGGCACTATCTCTTATTGTGTGGACACATCTGTTTCTGTCTTCTATGTCTTTTCCCTTAACTAGAAATTCTTGTGGAAGATGGGATGGCCTATAACAGTTTACATTTTCTCAATAATCAACACTGGTATAAATTTCTCATAAAAAATATAAGACACATAATGAATAGAAAATCACTATGGAAAACCATTGTGATCACAGTCCTGCAGAGAGTTGCACTTGTTCTGAGCTCTGTGTGCTAGGATTAGTGCCTTCAAAATCAGTGTGATTCATAAATGTAGTGCCTCATAGTGTGCATGTTTGAGCATGGATGTAAGTTATTGCAGGCTTGTCTCAGTGGAACAGAAACCTTCTGAAAATTTCAGGTTTCTCTAGAGAGAACTTCAGAAACTGAAAACAGACTAAACTGAGGAAATAAATTAAGTCTGAAGCACACTTCCAGTAATTGGGTGTGGGGAGCAGGGGCTGAGGGGGATTGTCAGCTTTAAAATACAGAATATAATAATAATAAAAAAAGAATCAGTTTAAAAAAATTCTCGCAAATTCTTTTTCATTAAAAAAATAATTATGAAAAGTTCTATGAAATCCAGATTTTGGATATATGGAGAATTTGAGATATTGAATGAAATTTAAAACTGTGTTGGCTAGACCTTTGAGGTCAGAATGTCAAGATTCATAAATGATGCCTAAAAGTGTCTTTAGTCTTTTTGCCAACAACTTTTCTGACCGTGTTATTCAGCATATTAAATGGCAAAACATTAATCACTAAAGTCCAATCCCCACCCTCCCCCCCAAAAAGACTCAGAGAAACAAAAAGCCCCAAATTGATACAAAAGGCACCTTGATACTTAATGTCGCTATAATAGTTACCATAAAGTTATGTACCAGAATAAAACACATCCTTTCAAGAGAGTTATGTGTTTTAAAGACACACCATATTTAATAGTCATTCTAGCTCTATTCCTACAAAAAATTCAGTATGACCTTGACAATATTGTGCTTTTCCTCGATGAGAACAACATGTTACTTTTCCATCAAAGTTTAGTTACAGCAAGAGACAAAATGTTAGTTAGACACTGAAGTGCAGTATTTTTCCTAATTTTATGGCAAAACAACATTGGTCAGAACTGTAATGTGGAATTTGTCCTAATATGACTATTATTCATTTTATAATACAATTGTTTGCCAAATTGTTATTCTTATTGGCAAATTAAAATTGCAAAATAACCTTAGTCTTTCATTTTGTTTTGAATTCCCAAAGCCACATGAAAAGGCAAAATTGACATCCTTAACACATTACAACAAAATGTTGTGTCGTGGCAACAAAAAGCAGGAAATTTGTGTTTGAAATTTGCGTTTGAAATTTGCTATGGTAATTTCGACAGTGGTATCTAGTTAAGTTTTTGCCTCTCTTATGCTGAATATTCTTTCTTAGTTTCAGCCATCTTACTGGAGTTAACCACAGTTTCTGTACTGATGTAAGGAATAAAACTTAGATTGCTTCTAAACGGATGTTTAAATTGGATAATGTGCAAAATCTCTGTCTGAGTGAGACAGCAGAATGATAAATGAGCATGCTTTAGAGTGGGAAGCCCTCCAGGTTATATGCTTCTTCAAATCCCTATGAAGAGTGAGAGCACATCATAGACATTCTGTAGTTGTAGGTGTCAATAGTAATCACTTTTCAGCAAAAGGGTTAAGGAAATAAATATTCAGAAAGCAAGACACAACATTAAATAGTTCTGATGTATTAAAGCATTAACTGCTTTGTTCAGAATTTAATTTGAAAGGAAGAAAAATAATTTTCTAAGATCCTGATATAGAGGGGAAATGAAATTATGTGATTATTGTTAAAACTTTCAACTAAGTACAATATATATAGCTGTGAATTGCTTAAGATTTTGATCCCGCAAAGCATTATCTATTTCTGTTAAAATGATGGCATTTTTTCCACTGAAATAAATAGGAGCCACTCACTCTGTGCAGGAGGTAGTAGAAGGGCAGTGTCAGGAAGAAAATGACCTTTGCTTTAGTTGTAGTACTTACAGTACTTGTGTACTATACTGCAGTTGTGGTTGTACTGAGTTACTACCAATTCCAAAAAATAAGCAAAAGAATCTGTAAATATAATTATTAGCATCAGTGTGAAAAACACAAGGTCAGCTCCCAATGCCTTTCCTCATCTTGAGTCACAACCACTCCAAGAGGAATCCCACCGATTTCAGTGAGATTGTTTCTACTGAGTAACTACTGGGGCTGAAACACATCGGAATCTGCTCATAATGTGTGAATGGTCTATATCACAGAGCTTCTATAATCTCCATATAAACACACAGTAAATAGTTTGTACACGCTAAGGTGAAACGTCCGTAGTGCAGCATGCAGGTCCAATTTGCAGTTCTTGCTCTCTTGATGAAGAGTGGTGGAATTGTCCTGCAGCAAACACTGGGAGTTGAAAGAAAGGTCAACAATAGTTATAAAATAAAGTTCTACCATATGGTTTGTTATCGTTTTCAGATGCTGTGAAGCATGGACAGGCCATAGAGTGAGTTTCCGAGTAAATCTGAACCTTCTAAAACTAAGCTGAGCCCAAATCATTTCAGTCATTAAAAGCTAAGCCAACAACTATAAATTTCATTTTGTTCCCTTTTGAGGTATCTAGCTCATATTTTTCAGAAAGGAATTGTAACAAACTGTGTGAAGAAAAGGTTCTTATCACATTATTGGTTCAAATAAAATTTTATAAGGTATCTAGTCATATATATATATATAAACCACATTGGCAATACTCAAGATACTCAAAACATTAAATTCTACTTCTCTAAATGAAGCTCAAGCTCTGCATCATGACCTATATAAACCTACATAACTCCTTTCCAAGTGACAGTCCTCATATGTATAACAGATTAACAGAATGGTTGAGGTTGGAAGGAAACTCTGGTGGTCATCTGGTGCAACACCTCTAGGTTTCAAGCTGGTACATCTAGATAAATTTACCAGGGATAATATCCAGACAACTTTTGAACATCTCCAAGGAGGAAGATTCCACTGGTCTCCGGGCAACTTGTGTCAGTGCTCAGTCACCTTCACAGTAGAAAGTGTTTCCTGATTTTCAGAGGAATTTTCTGAAATTTTCAGAATTTTCAGAAAATCTTGTACCTCAGCTTGTGCTCATTGCCTCTGGTTCTGTCACTGTGCACCACTGAAAACATCCTTGTTCTGTTTTCTTTATGCTTTCCCTTCAGGTATTTGCAGACATCGATGGGAGCAGAGCTTTCTCTGCTCCAGACAGAACAGTCCCAGCTCTCTCTGCCTTTCCTCATAGAAGTTCCAGGCCCTTAACCATCCTTGTGGCACTTCACTGGGCTGTCTCCAGTGGCTCCATGTCTCTCTTGTCCTGGGGATCATAGAACAGGACACAGGACTCCAGATGTGGCCTTAGTAGTGCTGAAGGAAAGATTCACCTCCCTCAACCTGCTGAAAACATTTCTCTTTATGCAGCTCAGGATACCTTTAACCTTTGCTGTAATGGCACATTGGTAGCTATCCACCATTGCTGTCCACCAGGTCGCTGAGGTCCTTTTCTGCCAAGCTTCTTTCCAGCCAGTTGGGCCTCAAAGATGTAGTTGCTAAAAATGGCTTTTCTCTCCTACTTGAACAATCCAGGAATGCAAAAAAGTTTGTCAGTTGTCACGTAAAAATTGTAGTCTTTCAGTGAATTATTAGAAAATCTAAGAGGAACTGTATGAGACCAGTTTTACACCACAATAATTTGGAGCTCTATGGACAAATGAGAGCCATTGGAAGAATAAGCCTAATTAACTATTGCTCAATGTACATGTACATTTGAAGGATATCTCAAGGAGTTATTTTAGCAATTCACCTTAAAAATCTCAGGGCAGTTTAGTAATGGTGGGCAGAATCCATTAATGTTTTTATATTTGACTGGAATAGAGACACATCTTTACATACATCTGCAAAGGTTGTCAGGGTAGCTATGAGAGACGGTCAGATACAGACAGGGATGATTCAGCCCTGTGATAGTGAAAGCAGTGAGGGCAGGCCAACCAGGCAGACTTCAGGGAAATAGCTGGGAATTAAAGAACATGGAAAATCCTGCTCTTCACAAGAACTCCTTTGTGCAGTTCAGCCTAGTCCACTTTGGGAAGCAGCTTGTTTAGGCTTGTCCTCGTGGAGTCTTCACATTATTTTGCAACAGCTTTCCTTGGCAACAGTTCAGATTGATTCGAACAGCCTTTATTGATATGACAGACAATGCAAGCACTGTCAAAAGAAAGAGAGAAAGGGATCCTAGTTGGGACCTGTCTGAAATAGCAACAGTTCATTGCCTTTTAAAGAGCTTTTTTTACCCACTTCAGCGGCCATAAGCTTACCACAAAAGAAATCCTTTCTATGTCCCAGAAAGGTGAAAACAGATGACAACTGAAGACAAAGGACAGATCTGACTCTAGTGTCCTCACACAGCTGAACTGAAAAAGACTTATGTTGCCTCTCTTCATTTCTATTTGGGATTAGAAGCTAAAGAGCCAGAGAAACAAAGATAAACTGTTTCTGGCTTAAACAAGAGTTCCAGGACAATACCTGTAGTCGCAACATTACCACTGTGATTTCTCAAAATGGAACAGGCCAAAGAAGCTTTCAACAAACATGCATGCAAAAATTTGGCACTTTTATTTAAATAATTTTCTCTAACAATTTAAAGTCCTCCCTGTCTTTAAGTCCATGATGGAATTTTAAATTCTTAGTGGAAATGGAAGAGAATTATTAACTAAAGTACCACTAAAAGTATCATTACTTTTCTCAGTGTTGATCTATCCAGGGATCACTGCTAGCTAATTACGAATCGCCTCTGCTGATAATAATATTGCTCTATTTCTACTAAAATGTCCATCATTTAGCAGACAATTTCCCTATGAAAACCCTGTTTTTAATACTGAAATTGACTCTGAAAAGTTGTGTTAACTTAAAAATTACCTGGTGAAAACAAAGTGAAAATAAATCGGCAAATAAAGACAAAATTATAAACAACGTGTTAGCTTTCATTGTCACAAATGAAAATACATCCTGTTTTCTGGTCCTTTACACTGAACTTCATTGCTACTCTGCTTTCTGTGGTGCAGAAGTACAGGGATATATAGAAACTGAAAGAGATTTTCATACTATGGAGATAGAACTTCACTGGTACTAAGTGTGATGTTATATGTGGTGGAACACCATCAGTTCTAGGATCTGAGATTTAGCCACCTGTTTTTAGCCTCTTTCCCTCCTCTTCCTAGTCACTGATAGCTATGAAAACATTTTCCTAATGCAAAAATTCTCTCAATGAGCTCTTGTTGCATGAATGAGTCTGGTTTTCCTTGGGGAGCTCAGCCTTGTTCCTTTGCCCAAATATTCTGCAGCTTTCATACAGTCCCCTGCATTTTACAGTTGAATTATACAAGGAGAATACAAATGTATTGTTGAGTTGCATGCGAATGTTCAATCCCTATTTTAAATAGGGTCTTAGTCTGCTACTAGTTTTGAAAAACTAAAGCCACTAAAAACTCACTGCAATACTGGATGTGGAGTCAGTGGAGAGACTCTGTTGTGAAGAGACACTGCCTTTTGCATGGTTGTGTCTGTGCCACTTCCATGTTCCCCACCTGAATGCAGCGATTCATGAGACTTTGTGTTCTTCCATGTTCCCACCCCAGTCACAGGAGGAACTTTCAGCTGTAAAGCTCATTTTCCTCTCACAATGCAGTATTATTCCTCTGGCGGCGATTAATTTCTCCTACAGTAGAGTTGCATTAGTGTTTAGCAAACGCAAAAATTTACTAAGGTCAACTATCAGCTACACATTAACAAACAGACTGATTATTTCAAAGTATGAAGAACCAGTTTTATCACAATATAGAAAACTTAACTGTGAGCAAAAATCAAAATTAATTTTCATTAGTATCGTTCAAACACTCCCAAACACAAATCCCTACATTTTCAGAATTTTATCATAAAGCAAACTTAATCCCACTAAACAAATGTGATAATTATTCTCAAGAAATAGAAATTGTAAAAAAAAATTCTTACTATGAAATGAAAAACACTTGCATTCTCTTTTTAAAACTATTAATTAAAATAAAATATTGTAACACTGACATTAAAAGAAGAAATTTTATACTAAAAGACTGAGCTTTTTGCTGAAGGTAATAGACCAGCTTGCAGCTCTCAATATTCCAAATCTTCCTACACAGACAGTAAACATCCATTTTCAGCAGAATGTTACATCTCCTTTAAACTTTCATTCAGAAATAAAAACACTAAGAAGATTCAAAACAGAATCATGCAGAAGATTATAAAAAGATAAGATTAACATAGAATATATTGTCAGCTTCACATACCTTTAAGATATTTGGGATATAACACCCTATAACAATTATGGATGATGATAAATACGTATAAAATATTTACAGTAAGTGAATTCAACAAACATAAGTTCAGAAGATTACTAGATGATCTTTAAGGTCCCTTCCAACCAGACCATCATATGATTATATATTCAATCAAACAGTTGGTTTTACAACTTCTAAATGACCTATGTTTGCATACCTTCTTGGGAAAACTGAAAGATTTGTAGGCTTTCCCTTACTATAGAGCTATGAAAATGAAGTTTTTAAAGACTCTTGGATAAATATATTAGATCATATAACTTTCATTACTCTCAGTAAAGCTGAAAAACAGATATTCAAAAATACAGTTGAAGAAATTATGAAAAATATGAACTCAAAAAGAGTGCACCTATATCAGTTGAAAGCAAAATTCATTTTCATTAACATAACAACAATCAGTAGGCAAGTGATTAAATTTTTCCACTTAAACATTTAAATGAGATAGAAAAGAACAAAATCCCAAACACTTACTTGCATTGCAGAAATGTGCAGTGGTTTGAGTTTTAAAATTTAAATTTCATGCTTTTCAGCACATTCTAACATATGACACAGTATCAATAGTAGTTTTTATTATATAGTGTCATTGTAAATTATAAAGTAAAAAGAGAAGACATTAAAAAGTATCTATCACCCTGTGACTTGGAAAAACTCACAAATACCTATACCATTCTCAATAGGTGTTTGCATGACCTGGTTCTGCAACCCTCCAATAAAAGATCACACAGTATTTTATTCTAAATCTCCTTTACTAGAATTGAATATCTATTTCTATTTGCCCAGTTCTTGTGACCTACTGGAAGTTGCTCCTGTTCCCCTCCCTAAATGTTTTGTTTCCTAGATTAAACAAACTCAACTCTTTCAAACTTCTCTATCAGTTCATTATTTCAAAACCTCTTTTCATGCTTGCTTCTCTCCTCTCAATTCATTCTCATTGATCTTCCTAGAAGTATGGCATATAGCTGGGCACAGCCATCCAGATGAAACCTTACATTTCCTGAAAAAAAGCAACCTGCTAGTTTCCTGAATGACACAGTCTTCATCCAGGAATGAGACTTGTTCAATTCCTTTTGTAGTCTCCTAAACTTACATAGTGTTCAGTTTGTCATTCATTTTAATAGACCAATTTCTGCCATAAGAAATAACTTGTTATGTATCATGCTTCTTTTTCAAACACTTAAAACTTTTTTTACTGTATTGTGCTTTGCTGATTTCAGATTGTCTCCTCAGTTCTTAAGAACCATTTTGAATGGTCTTAAGGAATTACATTATGGATAGGTCTTGTGAGTAGTTTGACTTTAGTGTTATCCTTCCATAAAGAAGATTAATTGGCCCATGAAAATCCATTAGCATCTCCTACAATAAATACTGGCTTTTATATCTACTCATGGGAGTTTAAAATAGCTATGTTCTCTCTCTTCTTCAAAGTAATAATTGATGACATCATTGAGCTAATAAAGACAACAAACCCCAGCTACCTCACCTACACTGTTTGTTCAAATGACTTCAAAAAAGTTAATAGTCTGAGCAATTCAAATGGAATTTGGCCCCGATGGCATACTGGTCATTTTTATAAGCATTAGGTGGAAATATGTTTTTGTGCGAAGACTGAATTTTATTTGTCAGTTCACTTTTGAGCAAAGTATAGAAGAACTTCAAGAAACTCTATTCTGTATGCTCACATCATCTCTCGTATTCTAAGAAAAGTTCAGCAAACTAAGAAATTAAAAATTTAAACACTGCACTGGGAAACAAGGTATTTTCACTGATTAGATGCAGGCTCTTTTCCTGTCGTAACAGGATGAACATTGAAACAACTTCTTGCATATAAACACTAAGCGATGCTTCTTAGGTTTCTTCAAAATATTTCCTGGATATAGGTGACTTTTTTCTTTTTATCCTTCTTTTTTTTTTCTTTAATTCTGGAGCAAACATACCCCAACTCTCCCCCAAAATTCTAGAGGAGCTCTCTTATCCCGAGCAAGAAAGGTTTTGGGCTTCTTAGCGCTGCATTCCTGGGGGACAGCTATCCTGGGGTACTCCTTTATTTAGCTGGCTCCTATAAGGGAAGGAATTTCACAGGACTTGGAGGGAGGAGGACATTATCAAGTCATTGCCACTGAATGTTTTGTTTGTCTGGTCTCTTGATCAAATTCCCTTAATTGCTTTACATAATCCCATTGTGTTTTAAATGATACACATCTGGAATGCAGCATAAAGGGTTTATTGCATTGATGCCCCTTATTTCTTTAAAATAAAGTAGTGTAGGAAATCTCATTTTTCATTTGAACTGCTCTGAAAAGAACTCTGAGCAGGCAGGGATGAGGGGATTTGCTGTTACAGAAATGTTATGTGTAGTAATTAAAATGCCCTGATTGTTTCACTGAGAGTGACTGACAAGAATATAGCATCTCTTTGATTATTTACAGACCTACCATTTCAGAATCATTTACTTAAGTAAAAAGACTTGGCAGCTTTGTATCCCCTGGAAACTTACATGAGTAGATTTGGATCACAGTTTTATTAAACAGTGAGAAATAGTTTAGAAGTATTTTTCTTCTTGCCCTCTCAGTGGGATCTGCAGATATGGCTGAGGGACCTGGGGAAATTCCTTATCTGATCATAGTATTCGTAATAGATAAAGTTCAAGTTTGCTTTGAACATGCAATAACATGAGACAAAGTCAATATTGTTATTCAGATATGTGTAGTTCTCCAAGAAGGACTAAAGTAATTCACTATGTTTGTTTATATTTTGACAATCAGAATCAATTATTGTGCTAGGAGATGTATGAAGACATCCCACTGTATCTACCATCTTATTTAAGGCAGGATAAAATTGATGTATAAAATATAAAAAAGTGGTAAGATTATGAATACTTTACCAAATAATCAAATTTAATTACTATGTCAAATTTCTCCACTTTTCTTTTTCAACTGCATCATCATTAAGATGCATCTAGCAGATGGATTTGTATTCGGGAACATTTGATCCATCATCAGTGTCAAAGTAAGGTCTTATTTTTATTTCTTTTTGACACCTGTAGCAATAATTATTTGCTGATATCCAATCAAGGATATACAAGATAGGCGTTTCAACATTATAAGAGCTATATTTCCAATAATGACCATCTCAGACACTTCACATTAATATTATAAGAAAACATATGAGTAAACATGAGTCTAGTAGAAGAAACCACCATAACCACTGAGATACAATGTTTATTACCTATTCTGAAGCTGTTATTTTGAAGCCAATGAATCATTCTAATACAAATGTCCTATTTTCTTCTCTCATCTTTCTCTTTTCCTCTGAGGGGGCATCATATGATAAAAAATTTTGCAATGCACTATGTAGGGAAAGTATTACCTTTCATGAATTTTACATTCCTTACATTTCAATTTCTTTACGCTTCACATTTTTAAGAGCTAAGAGAACAGAAACTACAGTTTCTATTTAATTCTTTAGATTCTTTTCTCTAGTGCTATGACAGGCTGTCTTCTATGATAAGCAAAATAGCCTTTGAAATCCTCTTAATATAAACATTTTTTATAGTCATCATGCAATTCTGGTTCGCTCTCTGTTCTGCATCATCTATTTTTGCTTTAAAGATAGGATGGCCAATTTTGCATAAAGTATCCCAAACAAACACATCAATGAATTGTGTAATGGTAATAATATTTTTTAAAATTTCCAGTTCTTGCAAACCCTAGTGAGTTAGGTTATCTTTTATCTGATTCCTATGCAACTCTCTTGAACATAGGTCCTCACTAACATATCTGCAGTGACATCAGATTCACTAAACATTTCTGGTGCTGCTAATTTTAGACTCTTGTAAAGTACTTCAGTTTTTCCTTATAGTATTGTTATATATTTATCAACATTGAAATCCAACTGCAATAGCACTGATTTCATTTATTTCATTGCTTTATCTGTCTCTGAAATTTTTGCAGCCCTGTGCCTGACTTACCAAAATCCCTCTCATCTACACTTGTATTTATTTCTACCAAATGCTTTCTACTTTCATTTATCTCAGCATTTGTTCACCTCTCCATAAAACCAATTACAATAATGCAGAAATGAGTGAACTTCTAAAAGACTTTAATACCTCCTCCTTTGGGAAGCAAAAGTCTCTTCAAATAAGATTTGTCTTGGGAAATAGTAAAAAAAATAAAGTGATGGTAAGAAGCCTGGAAACGAAATTATTTTTTAAGGTTACATATATTGGAGAAGGTGTCTAGAAAAGGAAAATTGTTAGCCAGAATAGACGGACTTGACACCCACTTCATGTCTTCAAAGCCTCACTTTGACACTGTTTTCTTTGGTAAATAACTCGTCCTCCACTTTAACTTGATATTTTTTGGGTGGTTGTAGAATTGGCCAAGCCAAATCCTGCTCTGTTTGCTAATTGCCTTCAAGATCTTCAAGATCAGAAAGAAGACTTGAAGAGGAAGTGATTTACCATGATGGGCATCTGTACAAAGTTCATTTTTGTTCAGTGGCCAGAACCAGACAGAAGATAGAAAGCCACGTTTTGTGTCAGCTGGAAGCCTTTTTGTGTCAGTAAAGTTTAAGTCTGTCTTTAAGAGAGTCAGGAAAAACTGCAGACTACTGAGGTAAAAGTCTCATCGGAGAGAAGGGAAATAATTTTCCCAGCCAGCTGGAGAGGAAAAAAGACATTTCTGGGAACTGATGTTACCTGCTTGTCCAGTGTCAGCAAGGAGTCAAGCAGAGCTCTAAGGTTTTGCACCATTTTTATGAATGACAGTTGTATTTCTTCAATAGAAGGCAGAAGCAATTTTTTTTACCAGATATTCAAAGGAAATCCTTTTTCTGGTCAATATTATTTCACTATTTCCTGGGTTCAGCCTTACCAGTGGGAAATGACTTTTGGCATACTGACCGTCCAAAAGCAGGGAAGCCAGAGTCCATCAGCTGATGTAACCTCATAATTTCCTTCCTTCTATTGATTACTAGTAAATGCAGTCAGCAATATCAGTCATAATGTACTTCTTAATTATGTGCATTAATGTACATAATTGGTGCTCAACTGACAACTGGTGCTCAGTCTTCTTTATGGAGCTTTTGACACATGCCATTATCAGAAGCAGCAGGGAACACTGAGATTTGAGTCTACTAGCTGTTAAAATAGGAAGATGAGATATGTAGAATTGAGGTCTATTCTCTGACCTAGTGCTGTGTGTTCAGGGCTGGGAGCTTTTCTTTAGGGAAGAAGAAACATCTTTTATGTGACACATAGAAAGAAAAAAAAAGGGCAGAAATTCACAACAATATTTTTATATTGCCAACCTTCAAAGAAGGTATTCATGATAAAAAATGAAATCTCTACCTGATACAACTCTTTTATTGGCAAGATATGCCAAAATATCTCCAAATATATCAAATAACTCATTACGGTCTTTGGGAGATTTCAATGCCATTAGACATCTTTTGAATGGTTGGTTAAAACAGAACAGAGATATTTTTATGTAACATTAATGGTAAATACATCTGCCACAATTCCAGATTACATCAGAATAAATTTAATGAAATATAACCTACCTTTCCATATGGTCTTCATCAGAGTAATACTGTACACTGCCTAACATAAGCAAAAATGGTTTTCTGACCAACTAAATAGAAGACGATCTTGTAAAATGTTCTGACAGTAGAAAAACTGAGGGGTTTACAGACCCTTGAGGCAAGAAGGTGTGAAGACCAAATGGAAAACGACTTGTCAGGCAATCTATGTCTTTTTACAGAAGGAATTTCTTTTCAGTCTTGTCTGCTCACCAAAATATGTCATAAAAGGACCTGAGATCTGTTAGGCTACACTTACACAGTTAAATACCTCCAATCTATGGGGTTTTTTTTCCAGACTTGAGGCCAAGTAGCATAGACCTCCCACATCCACATCTCCTAGCACTTACCCCTATGTCTCTTCTCAATCCCGTGTTGTTTCTGCATAGCAAGTGTTGTTATGTTTTACTTGTTTTTTTCATTCAAAATGCAATGTTGAAGCTTATTGCAGCGTGAGGGGGTTTCATAGCACAATATTGCAAGTGTATGTTAATGCCAACGGGTAAGATGGGATGGTATATGAGTGTATTTTTGATCAAGAAGTTGTTAGAATAAACAAGAAAATACAGGTAAAATTCAACATCTGCTGCAGTCTTGACCATGCTGCCTGTTGGAGATGGTTTTTATCCATAAAACCATGCCTAGGCTTTGTCTCAGAGAAAATTAGTCACAATTAGTGACTAGGCAGTATGTAGAAGCAAGACAAGAAGACATACAGATAGCTGGCAGTTCATTTGTCTGTCTCACTGTTATGCATTTAGCAACATAAATACAGGTTTTGTGAGGAATACAGTGCTTGGGAAGAATGCAGACACGCTGTCTGAGCATACAGGAATGAGAAGAGCCAAAGCCCAAATGGAATTGAATCTGGTAAGGATTTTCAAAGGCAGCCAAAAGAGCTTCTAAATGTATGTAGGTGACAAAAGGAAGACTAGGAAAAATGTGGGTGCTGTTGGAGAAAACACTGAGGTACTGAATGCTTTCTTCACTTCAGTCTTTGCTAGTAAGACTAGTCTTTAGATATCCCAGCTTCAAGAAACTTGGGAAAAGCCTGGAGCAAGGAAAATGTCCCCATGGCAGAAGAGGATCAGGACAGGGAATACTTAAGCAAATTGGACTCTGATGGGATACATTCACAAGTGATGAGGGAGCTGGCATATTGTAAGGCCACTCAATAATCTTCAGTCATGAGTAGAGGCACCTGAGGACTGGAGGGAAACAAGCATTACTCATATCATCAAGAAGAGGAGGAGGAAGAACTACAGGCTCATAGAGAAGAATGGACAGGATGGGGAGAGAGTGAGGTGGGCTGGAAACTGTCCATGCTCAGAAGACGATGATGAGTAGCACAAAGTCTAGTTTACACAAGTAATTGTACCCCAGGAGTGAATACTGGGTCCAGTCCAGTATAGGGTAATAGTTCAACGCTGTCACGAAAATTGTCGATGTTCTGCATTTGAAGCAAACCAGCAGTGCCTGCTAACCTATCCAACTGAAAAGGGGCAGATCTTCAAACACAGAAGGTTTGAAACACTATTGATAGTTCACAGGATGTCACAATATTTTGACCCACTGTCCAGTACAAGGTAGTGCCCAGACAAGTTCAGGTCAGCTTCACAGTACTAGTATGACACTCTATAAATAATACATACGGTGATTTTTTTCTATTCCTATGTACATATGTGACGTTTTAAAGAGCATCTTTATTTATGGGGACACAACCTGACTCATTCACTAATTTTTAATGAAATCATATTACTTTCCTCTTGTCTTAGCTGAGTTCTGCTGCATTATATACGAGTCCCTGGAGAACTGGCTGACTGCTGTGAAGAAAGTATGTTGTACATTTCCCTGAAGTGTCACAACAATGAAGATTTTAATGTAGATATTCTTTTGTGATTTCGTTGCTCTCTCAACCTCTCGTTAAAGGTAATTTAGGAGTAAAACTTCTTTTATAGGCAGTCATTCTCGCCAATTAAGTTATTCTATACTCCTCCAAATTTTTAGGGTCTACCATTTATTTTCTCCTAAGAAGGTTATGTTTTGGGAGACTGTCATCCTAGTCACACCTTAAAGAACTTTCTTGTTTTGAAGAATTGGGGCACCATGAAATCAGCAATATGAGGCTTTGGGTAATTTTATTTTTATTATTTTTGTTGCCACACTCATAATCAGTAGTTTCTTATTTGCAAATGTAGTGATAGAACCAGCAATGTCTTTTGCCTACAAAGACTAGCCTTTTGGCTACCTATTAATGCTGTCTTATATTATAATACCAATTTTTCTGAGAGGTGGAAACCACAATAGCTACATTTAGGAAAAGTTAATGCTAAGTTCTAAAACTAAGTATACTGAAACTGAAGTTCATGTTAATATCTATGTGACAATTGAAATGTCAGTTGACACTGAGAATCCAAAGTGATCTCCAGATTTAGAATAGTGTACTCCTGACCTAAAGAACTGAACTCTGAAAGTAAGAACTGTAACTGATCTGTGTCTTAAAGGAAACAGTTGAACTCACTGGAGTTTGAGAGCAAGGTATTGAAGCTTGTTATTAAATTTCAGTTGAAAAGTAGATATTTTACATTGCTTATCAGAAATCTTTATTCAGAGAGCACCACAGAGTTATTATGATTTCTGCAAGCCAAAAACTTAGACTATGTCGCACAGCAAATATTCTAATTTTTTACAAAGGAATAACAATATAGCTTCACTCTGGAGAAAATAATTTAGAAACCTGGTTTAAACAGGAATGCTTTTTTTTTTTTTTTTTTTTTCAGAATCAGTCTTGTGATGTGGGATAGCCAGTGGTGTGAACTTGAGTCTTAGTGATGGTCCACAGCAATGAGCCGCAGAGAGGCACATTAAATCATAGCATGAGCACACAGACGTTACAAGTGAGCTTTACACTTCAGTGATTAGAGAAACAGGTTTGTTGCGTGTTACAGAGAGATTAGACAGCTACCTCCCTAGGAGAGCTGGTTAGGGAATGCAGCATCTTCCCATGAAAAAATACTGAATTGTTGGAAGAACGACATATGCTGTAGGAATGCATCTCTTTCATTATCTGACCACTGGAAAGGAGAGAAACCCTGTTTAGTGACAGCTTATAGGCCTTCCCTGCAATTGCCCCAGCTCCTGAACCAGCTGGGCTGCCTGACATTGAGGAGTCATAAACCACCACCTTGGGAAACTGGGTTCCACAGAAACCCCAGCTCCCCAACACAGCTGGGCCTTCACAGTTCATAGCCCTTAATATAGCTCATACTGCTCCAGGAACGAGTTCCTGTGGGTTTCAACAGTTTCTAAATCACAGCCCCCATACATTTATTTTTTTACATTTTAAAATGTATCTTGAAAAGTCTAAATAGAAGCTCTGAACAATATTTTAAATGTTCCATTTTAATTTCTACTTTGAAATATCTCATCTGTTGTAATAAATTTTGACACCTTGAATCAACATGTAAAACTGCTCCATTTTAACATCAAATAAGGAAAGAAGTACTTAGAACAAGAAAGTAAGGTCCTCAGTCAATACAAGTTAGAATAGCAGCTGTTTTATTACTGCAGCAAAATGCAACCAAACTGCCATGCAGATATTAAAAACAGATGTCTATTTAAACTGTGATGAAGACTCATCTAATTTTCTAGTTAAAAGTTCTAGAGCCTTCTGTGAAACATCTAAACAAAAGGCACTCTGAAGAGAAAAAAAACATAAGCTCTGTGTCAGAAGTAGTTGTTCTTACAGTAAGATTCAAAAAAGTTGAAAAGATTGGCATAATTAGGAAAATAAATGTAAAATAAAAGCTAATATAAAATCACAATGTGACTGTGTAATAAAAATAAAATAAAAATAAAACCACAAAATATTAAAATAAAATATTTCAAAATTGCAAAAATTTGAATTTTACAGAAATTCCAACTTTAATTTACAGTTTCTTAAACTAAATATTGTAGTTGTTCTGAAATTTATTTCATAATGGAATCTTTTCGCCATAGAGACCTTTGTAATTTTTAGTTTTCATTTCAAATTCAAATAGAAACAAATGTCAAACCCCCTAGCAATGGATTTTCCTGCCTTTGTACATTTCTGACACTGTGAGAATGTATTTTCTTTGGCAGTCTCATAACCAGAGAGATAGTCTTTGTAGATATAAATATGCCTTCTATTTCAATTTACAGTGTATTTCAAACATATGTCTGCTTACCAAGATGCCAGTTTAATATATATCATTGCTTTGGGATTTATTGTTATATTTGCAAAGTACCTTTAGAAAGAAGCACATAAGAAGCAGATTGAATGGGAGTGAAAGGAACCAACTCTGAAACACTGGATATATTAGCCAAATCATTGAGAACACACTCTAAATTAACAATAATATTTTATAAACTGAAGGCCTTCACAGGAACATTGTGCATGTTAATTGAAAACTTCTTATGTAGTTAATTGTGAAGAATTTTTTTTTCCATATGAGCATTAAGCATCTGTCATGAAATTTCTATACAGGTGCAGCTACAGACAGAAAATGCAAACTACCAAGGTCTGACATCCCATCTGTCCTCAGAAATATTTCCTGCCTACCCTGATTAGGAAAGTATAAATCCCATTCTTCAGCATATGTGAAGAATTAATTATGTTTCTTTAAAATTCAGATAGCTGGAGATGCAGTTATGAGTTTGAAGTACATAATGGCATTTTCAGTCCACTAGCTTTATGATCTGACTGACTTCTTGGATTACTCAATCTCCTTGTTAAAAAATAGAAATTAAATAGGGAAAAAATCTAATTAGTGTTGGTTTTATTTTAAGAATAGAAAAAAATATATATTTCATTTTAAACTGTACATTTTTAAAAGAAAAGTCTTGCATTATTGGGAAATTGCTTTTCTAGAAATTTGAGGTTTGTTAACATTTAGATAACTATTCTAATATGTTAATAAAATATGTAATAATAGTCAGAAAACTTCAATGGAAATAAGTATGAAAGTGACCTTTTTAGAAAATTAAAATAGTCTTTCATTTGAAACACTTAACCAAGTTTTGATTTTTACACACATTTAGGAAAATATTTTCCACCTGCAGACCTCATGAGCTAAAGTTCAACTACAGTACAGGTTCTGAGTTTGCAAAACAATTTTGACTTAAAGTAGCCTGCTCTATTATTATATTTTTTTAAATTATAACTGAAATTCTGGCTTGCATAAATTGCCTTAGAGTGTGAGAATCTTTGGGAAACATATTCTCAGAGCTGACTGCATGCTCACCTGTAGCAGAAACACTGAACTCTAGGCATGTGGTCACTAGAGTAACGATCATGACTTTGAAGGTAAGGCTGGTGAGCTGCACCAGCTCCCAACACCTCTTTTTCCCTTTATGCCTATAAAGTTGGAGTGCTTTTTATTTCATCCTTTCTTTCTTGTGCTCATAAAGATGTACATTTTTTCATTTATTTACTACATCAAAGTCATGAGAAGAATCATTTAAATCTGGTGTCATGGTTTGAAGGAAGCCCTCCTTGCCTCTCTGGTGCCATAAACTCTGCTGCAAATTGTGCCGATTCTGAGTACAGCAGTCTAGAAACAATAGCTTGTTTTCCAGAGTCCCTTAGAAAGTCTGGAAAAGAGTGATGACTCCTTTACAGCCTAGTGACACTCTTTTCCCCCTGGAGCATTTATTTCCACCTCTGAAGACATTTTTCATGCTCTAAAGCATGCTTTGCCATAATTTCCCGTAAGCCAGACACGTTTAACAGGTTAAACCCCTCCAAGATGTTCCAGTCTACAGGACTTTTTTTTAAAGAGCAGGAATAACTCAAGTATGATGTGAGTCTAAATGCAGAGTTTAAAACACTAAAGATATCCAAAAATAGTGCTTAACAGCAGTGCAGAAATGTTGCTGTGCCTCCTCCAGTCTCCAGATTCCCTGTGGTATAGAAGCTGCTTACATAGATACCATGCACTGGTGATTTTTGTGCATGCAACAATTGAATAGATATTTCAGATGTTCATGGGAAGAAAATGCAGATTCTGTAATACTTTGAACAAGACAGTAAAACTATATCAGACTGCAACAAACTCTGATCCACAAGGAGAGAGATCAGTGCAACCTTGCTCACAAATCAGGGAGTGCAGAATTATTAAACATATCCTTGTATGTTTGTAGAAGCTTCTCATGCCAGGTCTAGATTATTATTTACAGCAACACAGAGTCTACTGCCATGATAGAACTGGTCTGTGTGGAGATGACATCTTGTACTGTGCCATCTTTTATGCCTGCACCTTGTTTTTCTTACTAGGCAAAAAGGATCAGCGCTCCCCTTTTTTCCTGCACTTACTGCTCTGCAGATCTTGGCCCTTCGTTTCAGTTCAACGCTGTTTCTGTAATGCAGCAATCTTGGGAGGTTTTTACTCTGCAATATTTTCTAAATAATGAAAAATATGGTCATACAAATTGCTCTGTCACCAGTGTGGGTTAAAGAGGTTCCACTGCTCCAGTAAGAGATCAAGGGAGAGAAGTAAGCTCCGAACTTTGGTGCAGCAGTTATGTCGCCCCTCCCACCTTCCTCCTACCCATAAAAATGCTTGGCCACTTCAGTATTAAATTTATCTAAACATCAATCTAATTAGAAAATCATACACTCCTGAGACCTCTCAAGACTTAATTTTCATTAGCTGTTGCTTATAGCTTGATTTGATGGAAAGAAATGAGCCCAATTTTTACTAAACCATCTCTTAGATAATAGAGATGGGATACCATGACATACAGACATCTGGTGAATATATTTCCAATATTTAAAGCTATGTAATGAGAAAGAATCCCTTGACATAAAAAAATCTTCTCTCAAGGAGGTCCTGGGAAAGACTCCAGACACAGACAGATTCACAGATGGAGTGTCACAGTGTATCATATATTTATTTCCGTAAGACAGTTAACTTTAAGAAATAAAACATAACAACCATTTGAAGTAACATTTGCTAAATTCCAGCAATCTTATTGGTCTCTAGCTGAAAACAGGTTAATCATGTCCATGCATTTCACCCAACCATTACCTATCTTATTATAGTAGAGAAGCAGTAGACAGAAAAAATAAATACTGCTAATTACAGGTTTAGCTGGTGCTATATATCTTCCTTACTTCATGTCAGGCTCTAAGTCCCATTCATTCATACCTCTAAGTGTATATGTAAAAACACCAGCTGAAAACAAAAACATGTATCTCACACAAAGGAACCCGTATTTTTATTCTTGTTCAAATATCCCAGTCACACTAGCACTAAAACACATAGATCATTACAGATATAATCCCTATAGACAAGAAGTATTTAGCACCTAAATCTTCATCTCCAGCTTTAAATAATTCTAAAGAAAAAATTTTTTATGTAAGGAGCCTCATTACATCCTTCAGAAGCTGTGCAGTAACACATAATTCATCTCTGTTTGTAAAGCAAAATAAAATCAATCAGCCTTCTATTTCAGAGGATACTTCTGCATATATTTTCATCTAGTCATTAATAGAAACTAAAAACTATTTCTTATCCTATTGAGTATTGCTGAGACAACTGCAGAGAGACAGTGAGAGGCTGTTTGTAGAAACAGCAGATTATTTTTCTTTCTCTAGGTAAGTTAATATTTTAATTCTTTTATTCCTCAAAGTTATTTTTGGCTGAACCAATAGAACCAACCATTGTGACAAAGTCTGATCCCACAGCCCACTATTGTTGTAAATGATAGCCCCAATTTTCATTTTCTGTGCAAAGAAGACTTAAGCAAAAATTTCCCTTAGAAAACCTCATCTGCACTCAGCTATCCCCATTGCTATCCAGATGTTGAATTTCCACACACCTCAAAGCAACTCTTTGCCTGAATAACTAGGAAATTTTAATCACCGTAAAATAATAAAAGCAGGGTACTGATTTCTCATCATCCACTGATTAATCACATGCATATGTCTCTCCAGCTCACAGCTGCACCTCTGAGGTCTAGGGAGAAGCATACCTGTAAGCTCCTTGAGAACGAGGAAAAAGCCATTGGAGGAGGCATACCATAATCACAGTAAATCAAAATAGATTATGTGCAGTTTGCTACCAGAACATTAGTCATCAGAATAAATTGCTGTATTTTGGGTGACAGCCAGAGTCTGTAATTTTTTGGGGTAATAATTGTGAAGTTCCCAACAACATTCCTTGTGTCTGGCAAAACCTGCTCAGGCCAGCCCCCCAGAGATGCTCACAGAGAGGCACACAGCCGTGTCCACCTCCATCAGCCTGCAGCGCTAATGAGATTACAAAGTGCATCTCTGGGAGTACGTGTGACTTCATGTATGGAGACTCATATGTGGTGATGAAGTGGAAATGTTTGAATCAGGGCTTCTAAAATAGGCAGATCAGTGTGTTGCTTCTAGACAAGCATAGTTAGTAGTGATGGATATCTTTAATGCTGCCAAGATCCAGCAGGGACTGGTTCTCAGAAAATACAGAGGCCCATTATACTTTCTTCTATTGAAATTAAGTCCCACACCTACATTGCTTCAAATAGTTCTGTGACATTTCAAATTGTAACAAGACTTGATTTTAAGGTGGAATATGTTTTGAAAGAGCTAAGAGAACTGAAGAGAACCATACAGTCCCTCTTAATTTAGTACCTAACCCTCTAGTGCTGAGGACCAGAGACATGAACAAAATATTACTGAATTTACATAAAATCTTAAAGGTGTAAAATTAATTTTACTAAATCTCTCTGAAGAACATTTTATATCAGGAAGTTTTTTATTTTAGCAATATAAACACATTGCTGTATTTAATGCTGGCTGAATTCATCGTGCAAGATGAAAGAAGTTTGCTCTGGGCAAGTGGAGCCTGTAGTTGACAGAGTTCTACTGCTGTAAGGAATCACTAGATTGCACATTTAAAAACAGTGGCCCAATCTCTGAGGTAAGTTTTGACCTCTCCTGTAACTAATGTAAAGATGTAAAGATGTTTTTCCATTTAAACTTAATAAATTATAGAGTTTGTTTCTTTCTTCTTTTCTCCTTTCTTTTCCCCCTTAAGAATAAAGCAATTCTCTGCTGCACGTAACAGGAATGGTATACATCACCATCACTGATGTGTGACAAGAGTGTTAAACCATGGCATGCTAATGTAATAACTACAAGAGTAAAAGCAGGAATAGAACACAGCAAAAGAGGAGAAGCACACATTAAGAAAACATGTATTTCTATATGTCTGTAATCTTACAAGAACTCAAACTCTCTTGGAATAGAAAGATAGGTATCCAAGTATTTATTACATGTGAAATGTAGATAAAACATTGACTTGATTCTTTCTTGAGTACTCAACCCAATGCTTTTGCTTAAGTGATTTCCATAACCTGAGGTTTAGCAATATAATTACTTAACTATGAGACTAGCAGGAGCAAAAATGATAAAATTTTGCTTTAAACAATAAAATAAACGTATAAACCAGAGCATTACCTAATTTTCGTAGGAGAGTAATTCAGGAAGGATTGCCCTTACATCAAAGAAAATCCCAAAGTCTTGAGATCTTAGCACCAGACAAAGTGCAGAGACCTAAGTGACTGAAACAAAGATTTTTACTGTTAAAAGAATCACATCCTGTAAAGAATCACGCATAAATCTTACTCTGCCTAGAAAAATATTTGTACTTCAATGACTACTTGAAGTAAATAAAATAATTTCATAGTAGTGTCAATGCATCCTGGTGCAAACAAAGTGTACATTTTTGGACGTACCTTCTGTGTTACCCTTCAAAGTGATTGAACTGGAATACTGTGAATACTGTAGTGGTGGCAAAACAGCCACCAACAAAGCCATCTATTGAATTAGTCTTCCCCACCACTGTGTGAAAAGCTTAGGTTTTGGAACACAGAAATCAACCATTTGGATTAAACTGGCTCTATCTTTTCCATAATTATCGTTTGACAAAAAACAGGATCAGGTATTTTCAGTGAAATAGATATGAACCACAGTAACAAGCATACTCTGCCTCTCATACTGTATCTACTAGCTCAGCTAAAAAAAAATACATTGCTACCCTGTAAAGCTTTTCATTGATTGAAATAAATTGGTATCATTACATAAATACAGTAATAACCTTTTAAATTTATACTTGCAATGCTCATTTTTCCCTCTTGAGAGTTGAAAAATACTTCATAAACACAGTAAGAAAAAAAGCCTCAGTCTAACTTAGTAACGAAAGGTGCATGAAAGCGCAGGGAGGTTTAATAACTAGCCAAACAACCCCATATACAAATACTCTGACAGTGTATTTGTATAACAAAACACCAAGCTCCTAGTTTTAAATTTTTCAGTTTTAATATTTAATTACTTTCTGAGAAGTCTTTCTTACACATACCTTTGACTGTATCATATCTCTGTTGGGTATAAAGTCAATATGATTCATTCCACTTTAAGCATTTTGTGGTCTTGCTAATGTGATTATATTCAGGTCATTGAGAGATACCTTCATGGAAAGTGAAACTACCACAACATACTGAATCAATATCTTGTTGAATTCCTGTAAGATATATGTTGGAGGATAAATTTTCAACTCTTACTCATATGAGACCACATGTTTAGCTGGGTCATACTGGTGATTTGGATCAAATGGCAGTCTGTTACATACACACACACACACACACACACACACACACACACATAGAGTTTCTTCCAGTGCAAATAAGTTATTAAGTATGCTTTGCCCAACAGAAGGAAAAAAAACCCTGGATGGAGAAACATGTGGCAGTAGGGATTCCCTTTGCAGAATCAGACATCAGCACATCAGCGAGTTACCAGCCTGACAGTGCACAAGGTTTTATAAAGCCAAAGCAGCAGAAAATTGCACATATTGTTCTCTGTTTAAGAATTTAAGTTTTTTAGCAGTAATATTGCTGAAGACCCACTTTTATAAAGATTCAAATGGTCTACTGAACTCAGATCCAAAATAAAAATAAACAAATAAATAAATAAAAAATTTTAAAAATTGCAAATGTTGGAAAAGCAGCAATTTTCATTTTAGAAAATAAATGCAGATATTAAATGCAGAAATAGTTATAATTGAATATTTTTAAAATCAAAATTATTTTCTTGTAAATTTCCAAAGGCTGCAGTCAGCTAGGGAGACACTAGATTCTTTATTGAAATTTGTAGTTTCTCAAAGGCAATCTCTTGTAAATGGTCAAAACTTATCTATTTACATATGTATCAACAGGTGGTTTCTTTAAGGGTTTTTTTGCATGCTATGGATCCATTCTAAGCCTGTGGTATAGAGTATAAAACATCAAATGACACTATTATAGATCAGTCTAGAATATTGAATAGCATTATACTATCTCTGCCTATTTTGCTTTTGTTTAATAGAACAGGAAAAGAATTCAACTCTTTTTCCCTCCACTATTTTTTTCATAGTTTCTGTAGGTTTTGGGATCAGTCACCTCTCTGACCAACTATCGCAAGCTGGAGAAAGCAATCTTCTCTTTGGTTGGTCAGAATAATTGTTAACAAACTAGTTTATTTCTGCAGCTATTCAGCTCCCTCTCAGCCAAAAAACAAAGGATCGTAAGAAAGTCCTCATTTTTCTGCACACAGAGTTACCACACAACTACTAGTATGTTTTCTTCAGGAACAAAAGTTTTAAATTTTCAGATGTATTTGACCACATTTAAACTACATTTAACATGTAGTGTGAGAATTTATGCTCTAGTTACACAGAATTATTGTTTGGTCCAGACTTTTTTGCAAATTAGTAATTTGCAGAGTGTGCATCTGCGTTAATGACTAAATTTAATGTTTTGAAGCTAGTGAGGGGTATTTCACATGTTAGTACTCTAGCCTAATGTTTCCAGAGTTTTTATTTTGCTACCAGCCAGGATTGAAAAAGAAGTAATGTTTTCAATTCAGCCTGAGGCAGGCTTCTAAGAATAATTACTGCCTTTTATGTCATTTAAATAATTTAATAAAAAAAAAACCCACAACATCAAACTAGAACAAACCTTATCCCTGTATTATAAACCAAAAGTTTTCCTATATATGTAAGCCGAGTTTTTGCTCCTGACATTATTTAATAAAAGGGTAAACTATCCCATTATAACATTCAGGGGAACTGCATGTCACAGTCAGTAAGCAAATCCTAATAGCTCTCAGTGACAAGGCTTTTGGAATGAGGAGTTTTGAGGGACTGTAGTGGCTTCTGGCCTGGGAAAACCAGGTGTTAGGGAAGCTGTTCTGCAGCTATTTCAGTCTATCACTCGTTGTTTCAGCTGAAACAGGTATAAATTAGAAATGTTTGCTGAAAATAGCTGATTTGTCACCTCAGTTCCTTTCCCCTTCCCATGAAAGCTCTTCACAAACTCAGAGAAACAGCTCATATTTAAGCCCACTAAGAAGCCTTGCAAAATATGCTCAGCAACAAAACTGTTTGGACTTGAAAGGACTCCAAATGAGAGCTCAGCAGCAGTGCACTGTCCATCTTAAAGCTATTCATCCTAACATTATTGAACCTGTGCTATACCTCTGTAAGAAGAAAATGTACATTTCAGATGCATTACCTTGTAGAGCACAAAATACATTTTAGAATATAAGTGAACAAAACCAAGGAAATACAGAAGTTGGAGTGTAATTAACTCTTATTCTGGGAAAGAATTTCTACCCAGAAGCATTACTTTATATGTAATTATTTGACAGGTAATGACAAATGACCTAATGATTAGGAAGTTGTCATCACCATACATTTACCAGTGATAGAAAACATCTGGATCCCTACGTGGAAATAAATGCCACAAACCCAGATTTTAAAATTAAATATGCCAGCCATGATTACCTCATTGCATAAATTCTTGTTGCACTTCTGGAGTAATCACACATTTATGTTTTAAAAGATAGTGAAGTAATACAACTCAAGAGCTATCATCCTAAAAAAATGACCGTACAACAGAGTGTGAGAACTTTAACAAGCAATGATAAGTCACTTATAGAAGGTTCTCTAAATAATATCACTCACAAGTGTATTGAAAAAAGTGGCAATAATACATGAAAGACAGGAATGTACTTTGTAATTTCAGAACAACTTTATATGTCAGACTGCCAGATAAATATTTACAACACACTCCAACTTAGCTGAACTTGTATGACTTCAATCAAGTGAAACTGCTTCCAGACACGAAGGTCGTGAAACATGTTATCAACTTTCCAGAGCCTGCCTTCAAAATCACATTGAAAGTGGAGAGCCACACGGCTGTCTAGTGTTATACAGACTTAGAAACACTGATAGGAAGCTTATGAAATCCTCCCCAGGGGAAAAAAAAAAAAAAAAAAAGAAGTAGGATTGTGCTGCTATCATACTATTTAATAAAAACTAGGGAAGGTTGTTCTTTATGTATGATTCTTATAATCATGCCTGGGAACACCAACCTGTGACATGGGAGGCCATGTAGTTTGCAGACTTTGAATGTGGATGGTAAAAATCATTCTGACAAGTGAGAACAAATGCATAGAGAGGCTGTGCAGCAGGCCTCTCGCCAGATCTGCAGTGTCAAGTTGTCTTCTTTTAAAAGAAATGTTACTGGTGCTACACAAGAGTGGAAAGGGAAAGCGCACCAGTTAGAAAAGACTGAATGAGGGTAGGGACCAGCTAAAGTTGTCACTTCAAGCCACAGTCACAACTGACAACAAATAATTATTTGAGATTAAAATCTTTCAAACGTTAATTAAGAAAATGCAAATAACAAACAGTGTTTCTAAGAAACGTCACATTTCATTTGGCATAACTGTTATTATTTTATTAATAGATTAACTCATTATATGATATTATCACACAAAGGACCTTTTACCCTAATAAACTGAAGACAGAAAAAAACTACACCAGGTATTGCAGAACCTTGCAATTTAGGCATTAGGTCACATACAATAAATTCTTCAAATTGCAGTTAAAAGGAGTGTTTTGGTGTCAATTACTATCCTGAAGAATCACTAGCAATGTTGAGTATTCAAAAAATTCCAAGTCGAGAATCCTTTCTCTAATGAAAATATCTAGTTTCTTTTTATTTGCTTTCTGTTTTTTGAACTCTAGCCACGTTGAAAATACTCATGATAAAAGCTAGAAATTGCTTCTTCTTCATTTGTTTAGACTTTGTTTTTTGTTAAAGAAAACTAAAATAGAACAGACAATACTGAATTTCTAATCTTTCTTCATCATGAGTTTATGCTCATTTGGAAAAAGCAGAAAGGAAATTATTAGCCTCTTACCTATTTTTCTTTCTGGTAAATTTATTAATTCTTTCATACCCAGTATTAGCTCTTACTACCCCTGCTGTACACTACAGCTTGGTTACTGTTGGTTACTTGTGTTACTACTGAATAGCAATATTGGTACTGAAATAAAGACGTAAAACATAGTATAAAAGTAGCAATATGCACTATTTTATTGGCTGATTTTCACAGGAAATGAAAAATAACATTGATATCATTGTGTGTGTAAATGCATACTCAAAGCAGTGAGTTTAGTAATATTACTGTCAAATGATCTGAAATTTATTCATCCTGTCCTACGATAACAATGTGGTCTATTACTACCAGCGCAGTGAATATGTCAGTTCTCAGCACATATGTCAATGTATGCAGTATATATGATGAGGAAAAAAAAAAAAAAGCAAACCCATAGAGTATTCCCTCACTTTGGTGTTCTTTCTGTCATTAAATGCTTTTAAATAAAGCTGAAGGATACTTCTGGAACACTGGTTGTGATGCATAGCAAGAGAAGTAGGTAGATGGCAGGGATAAAGGCTAAATGGATCCTTTTTGGAGGTGATGCAGGAAGGATTTTTCAGGTGTATTAGAGACTTAAGAATCCCATCCTTGACCTAAATTAAAGGATGAGCAACTTGTGCTAGTTCACCCACCCGTTTAAGCTCTTTTCTTGACATTTCTTCTTGGCTCTAAAGCAAATTAAATTGATTGATTTAACTTACAACATTCCAAAGAAAAGGGCTGGGAGAAGTACTTCTAACTCAGGCGAAAGAGTATTTTCTATTTTCCAAAGGCAATCATAGGAACACAAAACAAATTCATGTGTAGCCCAAGTCTCCCCTAAAACAGTTCAGTGATTTCCCTACTATTGAAGCAGAAGCCCATCACCAAAGCTAAATCCATTTGCCATGTCATTTGCCAGTCTTAAAACCAGTTCACTTCTGGTTTTATGAACAACAGCCACACAGATTTGACTGTTCTTTAACATTTGAACTTCTTTGTCCTGTAATCTGCTTTATTTTAACACAAACTGTCAGAAGAACAAGATACTGTGAAACCTCATTGCTGTCTTTTACTGGTGAGATAATCGATGTTACAGGCCTGTTGCTCTTATCTTTGGGGAGTGTTTAACAGCATGGTGGGAGTTCCAGTTTGATTTGTGACTGTTTCATCTGGGTGGCCCAAACAGCCTATGAAAGGTGTGACAGACAGCTCCTGCATTTATAAGGCAAAGAAATTGTTCTGAATCTTAGGTTTTATTTTTGAGACAAGTGGAATCTTGGGATTACAACAAGTAAGATCTTGGGATCAAGCTGGTGCCTGCACATCTCACATCTGATACTATTTGTTTAAAGGAGGATTCCCTCATCTGAAACCAAGTCTGTCTGGAATAGTTCATCCAAGGAATAGTACCAAAAAAGAAGCTCTAGAAGAAGCATTTCCTCCTGTAGCCTAAACAGCAGAGGATTTACAGGATCATGGGGATATTCAGATGGTAACTCACAGTTAAAAACAAACAAAAAAAAAGTAAATTTTCAGTTGTTCTATCTCTCTCAAATCTCTTTTTAAAAATGTTTGCCTTCAAGTATGGCATCTGTCAGTGTTCCTTGTAATGGCATGATGTGAACAATGCAATGAAAGGAAGAGCAGTTTACACACAAGAGGCCTTAGGTTTCTGAAATATTTCAGGAACAATGTTATATTTAAATCTGTTCAGACATATTGAAGAAGGGGGTAAGAAAACTACTGTTAAAAAAGCTCCTCTGTACCTGGGAAGGCATTGTATCTGCAGATCATTACAAAAAATACGTGCTACCCTGACATCATTTATTGTTTTCTACTAAAAAGAGAAAGACATTAACAGATTGTGCCTGGTTTTGGTTGTTAGGGCCATTGTTCAATTAAGTGGATTTCAGCTGAAGGTTTAAGTTGCAAGATAGTTAGGAAAGTTGATGACCTACAGGAATATGTAGAGTATGCATGGTGCTGAAAGGCAAGAGAGTGAAGTTTGACTCTATTAAGATGGATGTGGAGTGATTGATAACATGTGTGAGAATGTAGATAGGAGTGTTGAACACGGAAGTAGAGTAGACAGGGAGTATATTTTTACTCATTTCTAAAACTTCTGTTCTAGAGCCAGAAGGGGCATCGTATTGATTATTTCTACTCTCCTCCATTTTGCTGTGGTAAATATGACTTTTTAAAAATCTGTATTACCGCAACTAAACTTAGAACACTGGAAAGACTACGACTTGAAGAAATGTTGACCAAATCCATCACAAGGTCTTCTTATTTTGTAAATGAATCCTGTTCCTATTGCACACAACCCCAAAAAGCTGCCAGCATCCATTACAGATACTACTTTGAAACATAAAAACTCATAAATGCTCTTTTGTCTTTTTACAGAACTATCCTTTCATTTACTCTACAGACAGATCTACCTTGAGAACTGAGAAAATAAGCTGTGAGGACTTAACATAAGCACACTCATAAAAAGACACTATTTGCCTTTTAAACCAGATACTTAGAAATAATTTTGCAGCTACTCTTTAAGTGTGAATGAAGCCATTTTAAAATGTTGTAGACTTCCATCCATAAAGGAGGCGTGCTATGTATGTTTATCCTAAAACCAGTGTTTTTAATTTATTGCAATCAGTAGACTCTCAATCACTAAACAATGACAATCTATTTAATGTTTTTTTTTTAGCCTAAAGTAAACATTAAGAGTCTGATAGGCAAAATATAATCTACGCAATTCAAGTCAGTCAAATATTCTTAAACTTCTAGTTGTTATAACAACCCATTTTTGGACCTAACCTTTCAAGGTACTCTTAAAAGATTTCATGTAAGTTGCTGCCCCTGTTCTTATCACAGAATCATAGAATGGTTTGGGTTGGAAGGGACCCTAAAGATCATCTAGTTCCAACTCCCCTGCCATGGACAGTGACGTTTCCATCAGACCAGGTGGCTCAAAGCTCCATCCAACATGGCCTTGAACACTTCCAGGGATGTGGCATCCACAACTTGTCTGGGCAACCTGTTCCTGTGCCTCACCTCCTTCGCAGCAAAGAATTTCTCCTAGTATGCAAACTAAATCTACCCCCTTTCTGTTTAAAGTCATTGCCCCTTGTCCTATCATTATTCTTCATTATCATTACTTTGTCAGTTAGATGTCTTTCCCTACAAGCATTTCTAAAATTCTCCATTATGTCTTGAAACAGCAGCCTGGTAGCCAGGATGGCCTGAAGCAGTGGTGGCTCTAACACATTTCACTACACAGGTACGTACCCCACTCCAGCTACTGTTCCTCCCCTGTCTGCACTGCGACAGCAGACAAAAGCAGGCTGCACATATTACAACAGGTAAAAAAGATGCAGAAAGATCCTTCTGCACCTTATAGAGAGTTTCAGAGTGGATGTTGATACTCAAAAGGCAAGAGAGGGCACTGATCGAAAGACAGTCTTTCCTCCTTAAGCACCATGATCTTCCACTCACTGTTATCTCTAAACAGACTTGTTGTTTTTCATTACTGTCATTTTCCTTCAAGTCGTAAACTCTTCAGTAAAATAAATAGATTAATAAATAGATTTCAGAAACTTTTTGTATTTCACACCATGAAAAAGCATTTCTGGAAAATATTCTACAGCTATTTGCCTATTCAGATTATTTGCCAAGAAATTTTCAACATTTCACAACACAGTATTTTCTATCTACTGCTCTTACTGAATATATATTTTAATCTGCTTTCTACATATTACAAACTTTTCTCTGAAAGTCGATGAAAATATTATCTGTGTTTGAAGGTGAATAAATGCAAAGAAGGAAAGAATTAATCACTTTATGAGCTATTTTTACATGTCCAACTTCAGACATAACATGCAAGTAATTAATTGAATAACCTGAGTTTTGGAGTCACTTTAAATGTAAGTTTCCAGGTGTTTTCTGTATTATTTTTGAGAAGTATAAATGTAAGTTTAGCAGTAAGGAGCTCCAGATTCTCCCACTTGATTTACTGTCAGACTTGAGGAAATAATTTCAGTTCTTTAAGCTTCTTTTTTTTTCATTGAAGGTTTAAAGTGCTTATCTATCATGGCCCCTTCTTTGAGGTGAATGGTTTTGGTATTGCAGGAAAGGGTGCCTTGTTATGCTCACACTTAGCACCTCACTGCTACTGCTCTTCCTCTCTCTCTGCTTATTGCAGAGCCTTCATGAAGTCTTCCAGCTTCCTTTAGCTGACTGAAGCAAGCATCATACACTTCATGGTAGAGGTCAGCAGACATGCATTATTGTTGTCTAGCCCACTGTGACAGCATTCATCATCTCTGGTATATGTTTATTTTTGGTACTGTTTACTTCTTCCCCTTAATATCATAATTTAACAATGAAGCTATGCCATGTTTACATGTGCAAAACATTGCCTTCTTACACTTCAACAGACCTCTAATTTGCTACCTTCATCATAGCACATGCAAGCAGATTTATGAAAGCACTTCTTGTTTGGTCCTCATGAATTCTCTCCCAGCTGAACATTCTTTTTAGGGTTTTTCATGTTTGGCTTAAGTCACACGGTATTATGTTAAAAATATTTTGGCTCCATTTCATAACATTGAAGGAGAAAGCCCCATAATAAGTTGATTTATGATCTGTACACAGGCTTTACAGGACATATGAGCCCTGGTCCTCATTTCAGTGTGCATATATACGAGAACATATACATGTACACGTATTTTGTATGTATGTGTATATGATGTTACTACAATGTATCAGGAGAGAGAAAGTGGGGAGAGAAGAAGAAAATAAAAGGAAAACTACACACTATTTCACCTAAGCAAGTTGCTGCACATCTCTCTATTGATTCCAACTTACAGATTTCACTAATCTTTTTAGAGGATAAAACAGTTGGCACATTTTTGTCAGGGTGAAATAAACAGTGTTATTTTAAGCAAAGAATATATACATGTTTTTAAAACCTCTTGGCATGTTGAAGAGTGGGACACCAGGAAATAGAAGTGTCTGTTTTATGTAAAATTCCTCTGGATCCTACAAAGATCCTCTCTGACCACAAAGGTTTACAAGGAAAAAGAAGGTATGAATTCTCTCATAACTGCTTATGCCTCATAGACCTGAGTTTTTTGTCAATATGTCCTGGTTCTCAGTAAAAGGTACACTTCTTTCTTTTTTTGTGTAGCAGCAGAAGGACTTACTTCATAAAAAGAAAACACAAACATGGCTAAAAAATAAGAAGGAATCATTGCAATGCAGATATTTTACTTTTGCCCCTGATGCTAAGTGATCAAGTTGATTTGTAGAGTACCTTAATGTTAGTTAATGCTTATCTGAAATGTATGCTATACTGTGGTTATAAAATGTAGAAAAAATGGATGATAACTTTGGTTGTACTAATGTACAATTCTTTGTACCTTTTATTTAAGCAAGTTCAGTCTTTATCCTTGCCTTTCCATACCTTTCTTGTCTTCAATTTTACTGCTCTCCAAAATCTTTTAGCAGTTGACTGACTCCATGCTCAGTCTTACATGTAAGAATGTGAAAATTTCAAGATGTTGTTGTAGTTGGTCATTTCTTAGAACCAGCAGAGAATGGTCAACTGACTGTCCCAAATGACATTTTAAGTTATATGAATGAGACAAATTTTATACACTCCAACCATTAGCACAAATATGCCTAAGCAATGGCTTTGGTATCCAAATCTTAATATTTATTATACTGTAATGTTCAGAACAAAATATAGAAAGATAAACCATTCTTGGAGTAGTCAAAACACCTTGAGGCTCTAGGATTTTGAGCTCAAACTACCAAATAAACTGTTAATTTAGAAGTGTCATTATGGTTTGGACTTAATGAGCATCTAATTTCTCATCAAATCTTTTTGCTTTCTGAATTAGGCCTTTCCGTATGCTTATTTTTAGCAGATATAAGTCTGTAAGCCCTGGAGGTGTAGGTAATTCTAATGTCAGAGCCACTAACAGATCTTCTGCATTTGATGCAACTCCAAGGAATTATTGGCAATCTGAAATGTAGAACCCAACAATGTGGGCAAGGCAAAGCTTACTTTCATTACCGAAGCACGGGCTGAATTTACAAGCCTGGCTATCAGCTAACTAGGAGTTCACTGTTCTAGGAAATTTATAAGTGGCCCTTTGAAGTGAGAAACAGGAAGTGTGCAAATTAAATCTACCATTTTTCATATAGATGAACGCACACAACCTAGATGTGTGCCTCTCAGAGCACAATTACCCATGAGTAATGGAAGAGTGTATGTCCACCAGGTAGCTTCAAAACATGTAGACACAAAAAATATTTTTAAATATTGTTTTATTTTAAATAGTGTTTATTCCATTGCTCTGGCATCATAGAAAATGAGAGATTTTTTTTCCTGAAAGCTTTGTGCACATCTGCCTCAATGAACTATGACCCAGTCTGATGATAAGGACAACTGTGCAAACCAACCTAAAACACTAGTAAAAATGAGTCTGTCAGAGATAGGTCTGCTGAGTATTAAATTTGAACAAGATTATACTCTGGCAACACAAATGTTCTAATAACAGCCTTAGCACAGCCACATATTCCCATCTTAATTTGGCTTGTCAGGCTCATCATGAAGAGAACTGTGTGCACTTTATTTTAAGTTAGGGTACAGCATATGGAAAATAAGACCAATTGCACATAAGAAGCCAACAAAAGAATGGGGTAAAGAGCCAGCTCAGTCACATCATCACTTGGATTGAGATGTAACCCGCGCATTTTGCCACCCACTGCTTGCAAGGACAGGCAATGAAAAGGATCCAAATTAAGATGACAGAAAAAAGCGAAAAAGACAGGTAGGATTCTCCTGAAATAATTGCATTCACTCAGGGTTAATGCTCAAACACAAAGGGAGGAGGAAATCCTATTAAAATATGGATGTTCTACAAGCTTTTGTGTGACTTTCTTGAGCTATGTTTATGGACTCCACAGAGGTTTTTTCAGTGGGTATATGCCATTTTATTCACTACCTGTTTTCAGAAAGTATTATTATAATACTAACCTCTAGGAGTTATTTAACCAGGTAAAACAGGATTTATGTGCCCTAACATTGGCACATGTTCTATAGACATGGAAGAAGGACATCTACATTCTGACATTATAGTCCACAGAGAAAAATAAACACATCTAGTACATCATTTCATCTTGAGACAGGTGTGCCCAAAACATGTTTCCCCATCAGCCCACTGGTTAAGGTCTTCATTCCTATAATACCTCCGAGAAGAGTAGAGTACATTCAGCAGTAGAGTACAAATATGCTGGAGGCAATGTTCACAAAGGGATTTAGACAACTGTTCCTAATTAGGTATCTAATTTCTCATGAAATTCGCAGACAGACTGTGTTTACCTAAGGTTAAGCTGTAAACCATAATCTCCTTGTAATACCTGGCTTCGGCAGTTTGCATGTGGTCACACAGGAAATATTTGACAGAGCAGGAAAGTGAGTTTTGTTAGTTTATATCAACACTAAAGCTACCAGGTCATCTGTCCCCTACACTATCTCTCAGCTTTGTCTAGCTAGTGCTTCTTCCTTAATGTTTATTTGGCTAGTTCCTGTGCCTCCATGTCTCAGTAGACTCACTGCTTATGAGAAATTGCTTTATATATTATCTTTAACGAAATCACTCTTACCACAAACAAGTTATTTAAAAAGCAGCATGGATATCCCCAAAGAGGACTAGCAGAATCTCCTTCCAGCAGGCTGACAGGTTCTCCTTTGTTTCCTAGTCTTTTCTTCCCTGGCACCATAATCCTCCTTGCTGAATTCAGATAGTTTAGAAGTATCAGCACTCATCAATATGATGGGATGTCAACTCCACAGCTATAAACCTTGAGACAGAAGGCATTCAGGTAAATTTTAAAGTGGGCCAAATTTACAAATTTATTTAAAAAAAAAAAAAAAAAAAAAACAACCAAACACAAACTTGTTCAGTTTTAAAAGAGATGCAACTGATAAATAAATTAACTGTTCCCAAACCTCTCACTCATATCCTATTACCAGCCTGTTATCTTCTCTGAAGCACGAGCAGGGAATTGAGGACTAACCATAGCCCTCAGGTCTCCTCATGTTCCAAGACTGATGCAAACAGTCCATCAGATGAGACAGCTCTGGTTTAGATCTGATAGTGCCACAAATAAATATGTCCATCTTCTGATTGGAGCTTCTTAGCTCCAAAATGTAGTGTAACACTAGCACAGCTTCACATACACCAAAACAGCTGGTTTCTGTATGATTTGGCATGATGGATAAAACTTTCCTGTGTTTACCCATACCCACCAGTAACACCTCACATCTTTCCATGGGTTAGTCACCCCTTTGTGATGGTTCAACCATGTGGTGTCCTGCAGAGGGTTCGGGTTCAACAGATCTGTTGCGCTTCCCAAGTACTGACAGGAAGAGAAGGCTCAGCCATACTTCCTGGTGCTCACACTGGGATTCATAAAGCCAGTAGCTCATGAGAGAGTCAAAGGGTCTATCAAACTGTCTCATACTCCTCTATGTGGACAAGTGAAGCTTTAGTTGCTCAGAAAGAAATAAATACCAGGACCCAGAAACTCCATGTCAACCACAATGTGTACAGACTTCAGGCATGTCTACACAGCAAAGATCATAAAAGTTTGAACTCGTTTGAAGCATAAGCAATTATTTGGAGTCCAAGTGTTGGTTTGGTGAGTATTCTTGATACTTTTCCTGTTCTAGATATCCAGAGAAAGAGACTACCTGTATTTCTAAAAGGACTATCCTTCCTGTCATAAAATACACCAAACTGCTGATTAACTTTTCAACCTTGATGGATGTCCTCCCTGTTATACGTGAATAACTCCTTGAAATTAATTTTAATGACATTATAAAAGCAGTGTTTTATAATTAACTGCTAATAGATAGATACATGATGTGGAAAGGTCTAATAGATTTAATTAAATTACTTAAACATTTACATAGCTCTAATTATGTGTTACAAAATTAGCATGATACCTGGTTTTATGATTAATTTAAAAAAACCTTTTATGAATATAAATAGCCTTTTGGTTGAAAGTTATGTATACATTAGTAAGTGTAAAAGGCGAACGTTTGCACATCTTTTTCCTCAGGAAATGAGTGTGGTTTCCTCAACATTGTTTACAATGAATAGAAAAGTTCTTGCCTGGAAAGAGTTTTACAGAAACTGTTATTGACAGAGTTAATCCTTCAGATTTCTGTCTTTGTTTGACCTGCTGCTTGTGTGTTAAAGATGAAGGGATGAAGCATGGCTGTTTCTTTTCCTGCTTTCTGCCAGTCTCTGCTTTACGACATGCATAGAAATAATTTCTTAGCCACAAGTGGCAAATACACTGTTCCAAATAGCACAAGTTTGGGTTAAAATTCATTGAATATCATGAATAAAATTGCTGATTTTCATTTGCATTTCATCTGTCCTTGGGAGGAGCAGCTGCGGTGCCACCTGGAACTAGAGAGATGAAAAACTTACGTGCCACCTCACTAAAAGAAAAGCTCAAGTAATGTGAGGGATGGGTGAGTTTGGAAGTATCATTGGATGTTCTTCAGTGAATATCTAAGTATCAACAAAAGTAAGAAATACCCAGTAAGAAATACCCAGGGAGAAAAAGGTATCAGACACCAATGTTCTGGTATCATGGTCCTGAGAAAGCTAGCCGGGAGCATCTTCCTGACTTTGTGAGGTTAGTAAAACACCATTTCCCTGTTCTTGGAATCCTGTTGAATCCATAGCAGAAACAATATCATCAAAGTTACAAAAAGCATTCAATATTTTCTCCTTCAAAGTGGCTCATGAGCATGAAGCTGCAAGCCATGAGTTCAGGCAGAGCTCAAGAAGAGTCTTTAAGTACCTATCAGTGTGACCAACATGACCCACATGACCCATATGATCCCTAGCTCAGGAAGTCTCCAGCTGCTGGTTGCCTGAACATATTCATCATCCTATCCCCCCATTTCTTAACCTGAGTAAGCGTCCACTACCAAGCAAGTATTAAAAATAGGAAACTGGCGGAGATGAACTTCAGTCTTTTTCTGGAAGTTCCTCATTTTTATCTACTTACTCAGCTGTTGTTTTTTTTTTTTTAAAAAAGAGAGGAAATGGCATCACAAGAATCTCAGCAGTTCATTGGAGGAGACATAGTTGGGAGTTGTGGTTAATGACTTAATTTCACATCACATGATGAAGTATTTCACATTCCACGTTTTTTTGAACAATAAAAATGTTACAGAGGTAATAGTGACACACAGACTTTCTTTTACGAGAGGGAAGTCATACAGACCAATCGCAATTTGGAGTCAAGACGGATTTTGGCCTGATAAGCAATAAATAAGGGGGTGCAGGTCTTCATTATTGTTTTTTTACTTTCATTTTCTCAAATTCTTTTGGATCACAGTTAATAGCAAAATGAATTGTGAAATATGCACACACAAAACTCCTCCCTGTATTTAAGTTTCTGCATTGCCAAGTAAGCTCTACAATGAGAGTCTCAAGGTATTGCTACTTTTTAACTGTGCTGTATTGCACTTATATATCTAATTGTTAAATATTTGTATTTGTATTATGTACCACAATAGCTCCTAAAAAGAGGTCAAATTATACCAGGTGCTGTTATAAAGATGAACAATAAAATAAGATTCTCCATTCCTAAATCTGGGGAGATACTGCTTGGATGTGTACCACATCTTCAGTGATCAGCTGAAGAATACCTAATTTTAGAAACTAGACTGTGACAGTGCAGGACTTGTGAAAAATTTATTGGGGAAAAAAATGAGGTAAAAGCAAAACTTAAAAAAATTACTGAATTTTCAGAATTAATCATGATTCACTGCATTTGTTTTTAGGTAGAACTATGGAGTGTGTGTGGTCTTGGTAGGCTTTGAGGGTTTATCAGAGGGTTAGATGAAGCATATGATAGAGAGGTTTCAAGCATGCATTTAAAAATCTGCATGTTAAGTGAAGAGAAACAAATCTTTTAAATAAGATAATATAAAAAAAATATTATATATGGATGAGCTAAGATGTCTATTTGCAAGCTGCTTTGGAACTGGATTGTTTTGTATTAACAATGGAAATGTATTTTGTACTGCAGCACTAAATATAAACCAGGCATCACACAAGCTGTTATGCAAGCACCCCCATTCAGCTTTGCCAGCAAGTGTCAGCACTGACCCCACAACACCACATGCCCAGGGCCTCTCTTACACAGAGAATGCCAATTGTACTGAACTGTGGGAGCACTTACACTGTGGCGAAGAGGCTAAAATGAGACTCACCAAACTTATTTTCACTTGAGATCAAAGGCAGAATGTGAGTTCAACTCTCCAGACATCAAAGACCAGCACAGAGCCCACTGTGCCACTTCAACCTGAAATTATGTCCTTATTATGTACAGCGATACGTTTACAGCTTTTATCTCAAAGTGCAATGCAAGAAATCCAGCTAGCTAAAATTAAAAAAAAAAATTGTAAAAATAATAATCATCATCGTCATCACCATCATCTGGAGTTGATCAGTAAGAACACTGCTAATTAAAAGAATTGTTTCTATTCTTCCACGTTTTCACATTACATAGACTATGAAAATGTTTGGGTAGAAAAACTTCATTCAGAGACAATGAAATCAATATCATTTTCTTTCTAACAGAATTTGATCACACTCTGACTTTAGTGTCTCATGGTTTTACCATGTTTCATATACAGAGATATCAGATCTGGCTGCTATTTAAACTTATTTTGCTAAATTGAAGATTATAAGCCACTGCAGTTCTGTTTCCATACCCTTTGAAATCATCAGAAATGCTCCCCACTGTTTCAGGCAAGTGGGGAAGTGCGAGATGGTTCCATTGACATTGTTAATGTTTTCTCTTGTTCAACATCCCCATTTTCCTGCAAGTGAATGCATTGATGCCAGTGTGAAGAACTCCAAGGACCTGAAAAAAGCAGGGTTAAGCAATGCACTGATCTAATAAATTTTTCAGTTCCAAACACATCCCGTGAAATATAACCAAAGATCCTGAGATGGGTAGTGGATATCATAAATAGTCATTCGTGCATGCAGAATATATATGCTGGATTGGACTATTATCTGTTGACAGACTTCCACACCATGAAAAAGAGTTCTTGGTGAAGGACCGCCTGAAGTTTTTTGTGAATACTGTGGTGAGGTGAGTATCACTGATCCTCCAGTAGTTAGTAAAGGTAAGCTGTTTCCTGTATGTGGACTGTGACTAGTTAAAGTTATGAAAAGTATGGCTGAACTTGAAAACAGTCACACAAGGGTGTGGATTCTTAAACACTTGTACCAAGGATCTGGTCAGAGCAAATTGCATCTTCTTTCCAATGATCAACCTGAGATTTTTGAAATGTGATTGCCTCTCCCATATGCAAGAGCTTTTCGTTTGTTAACTGTACAAGAAAGTGTTGGAAAACATTAGGGAAAATAAAACTTAACTTGTGTACTTGTACTTGTGTACTTGTGTACTTTATCAACTCATAGTCCATAGCCAACACACAAACTGAAATCTTTAACTCTGGAAAAGCTACAAAACAGGAGACACAGTAAGCACAAAGAAATGTACTTACAGACTTTCTTTTCATCACCGTAAATGTGTGCTACAACATGCCAACTTCTCTTCTGTCATTGCAAGCTGATGGTCCAAAGGGTTACTTTATGGTTCACTTCCACTCTTATTGCCTTGTGTTCATCTGGCTGGTTGGTATTGATTGCTCTACACTCACCACTTGCCCCACTCTCTGCAGCCAGGTTTGACCCAACACCATAAATCAATGTTGTTAGCTCAGCTTCTATTGAACAAGTGGATGCACAATACACTCTGATAAATAGTTCTACCTAATAAAAGACATGGGACTAAATAAGCATAACACCCAAATTGTCCTTTGAGTCCATAGGAGTCTAGCCTCCCAAGCTGCAAGCAAGGCACATTTTCAAGTAGCAAGCAATAAGACATTATGCCCACCCACATTGCATGTGGGCCCTGAACACATTTATATATATATATACTAAGAAAAAAAACCCTATTTGAGCATTTTACTATATGAATGTATAAATATAGAAGGAAACAGTATCTTTAATATATTCTAAACTACTAGAAGTTCAGAAAGAAGTTATTCAACTCCAGTTTTGGCATTAGTCTGTTTCTATTATTGTATTTTATTAAATTTTTATATTGTAATATTCTTAGAAAACTAAATATTTATAAGAAGGTGCCAGTGAATTAAGACTCCACACAGACTTTCATTAAAAATCTTTGTGTTTTTCCTGTCCTATAAAAATAAATAAACTTTTCTTCAACTGGCCAAAATATGGTCATTCTGAATAAGGGTGCAATTCATCATCCACCCAAGTCTCTCTTTAACAATAGCTTTGTCTCTCTGACATAAGGCTACAGTCACTGCTTTTTGAAAATGTCCGTTCTTAAATGCCTGTAAAACAAAAAACATGTACTGAAAATACTTTGACCATTTCTTTCAAAACACATCTTATAGAATAATGAGACTTAATTTCAAAATAGCTACTTAATAACTGCAGGGTTACAAATACTAAGCCTGAAGACAGGAGTTTTAGAAGGAAAGGACATAACTTCAGTGCAAGCAGAACTGTGTGGTTTGAGAAGCCCTGGGATCCAGCTCAATAAAAAACTAGAGAGGTACCACCACAGTCTGTCATGGTTCTCAGGGTTACAGCCGGTGCAGCCCTCGTGAATATTCAAGACAAGACAGATGGAGAAACTGTGTTTTCTGGGGAAAAAGACAGCCTGTCAGATCCTTGTTGACACTGGGGTTAGAAGTAAGGAGCAGAAACTGATTTTGCAAACAGTTATTACGCAGTGTGGTGCTTCTTCACACCACAGTGGGTGGCAGTTCAAGACAGTCACACTAAGACATGCAGCTCAGCAATTGAGAACAAAAAGTGTTTACATGTGTAGAAACGAGACCTGCATCTGCATCTGACAGCAGGTGAGACAGGCTGAAGTCAGACAAGTTGTACCAAAGTCAACTGAACACACTAGCCTGTAATTTCCATCAGAAAACCGGTGACAGTGGTACACAATATAGACAAGAGTGCCAGAGCCACCACAAGAATAAACACAGTGGCACAACGACAGATTAGCTGTGGTCAGATCAGTTTTGCTGGTTTACAGCAATTCAAAATCCATGATGCTTTGTAGCTCTATGCCAAAAAGCTCTGGAATAGTTCATTTTAAACACGGTTTTAAAGTGAGTGGAAAAATTCTTGGTGGTCATAATGACTGCACCTTCAACAAATGAAAGCAAAAAGTTATTTTAATCTCTCATGTTAATCCTTCACTAAGTTTTGCTTTCTGTCTTAGTAATATTGTTTTAACACTTGTGCCAATGGAAACCTTGCCAATATTTTCACAAAAATTGCCAATATTATATTAAGAAGGACATCTAAGAAATGCAAACATTTAGTAGACTTTTATGAAAAGTGATGTCTGTCCAGTATCTCATACCACTGGATAAAAAAAGAAAACAAACCAAGAACTAGACCTCTAAAATACATTCAGATTTCGTATGTTAGAGACTCTCTTTTTGTTCTATGAAAAAATGAATATAAATTATCATTATTTGCTTTTAGTCACCCGAATGTGCTCCCATAATCTCACACTATCCTTATCATGAAGCCTTAGCAGTCTGCAAGACAACAATAAAAAAACATGAACATACAGAAAAGGAGAATTAAAGGAAGAAAAAAAAAGGGCTATGATACTGAGTTCAGTGAGACTAACCAGGTCAGTAAGCACATCTAGTGAGTTCATCACTTTTTCCTTCCCTTTACTGTCTTGTTTGTTGCATGACCATGTAATAATTTAGAACTGGTTGAAAGTTAGTATGTTCTTAAATGTTTTCCCAGAGAAACAGAGACAGTTACACATAAACAGTTATAATGTTTTCAGAAATATGCAGAGAGGCAATGCAACACAGCAAAGAACCAAAATGTAGGGCGATTCTGATGCAGAGTGAATCCCAGAATTCCAGTTTCTCCATGGAAAAAAATGGGGCTTGGTTTGTGAGTCAAGTTGAATGGCAATGCTTGGGAGATACAGATCCCTTGAAACTGTAAATGCTCAGCTTCTAAAGCAAGGCAAAGAAATGAAGGGGCTTCATCCTGCTCTTGATCATGTTCTACCAGATCCTTACTCAGAAGAGATTACCTAGGCATAGTGCCTTTATTTTTATGAAGAAGCCAGTTCTGATCAAAATTAATTTTGTCTTACCAAAGCTCATACTTTGGAAAAAAAAATGGGAAAAAATAGGGTTACAATGTGAAGTTTAAGGTTTAATACTTCCTCCAAAATTTTTATTAGCTTCTAATATTTAGAGCAAATGGCATAAAAATCCTTGGTTGAAAAAAATGTAACAATGAGTTGATGAGGGGAGACACTGGCAGAAAAGACATGCATTCACAAGCTCAGCATCACTGAAGAGATAGTAAGGATTGCAAGAAAGTTCCCTGCAATGGAAGACAGGCAGTTTGTCTTTTGTTGCCAGAAGAAGGGGGAAGCTCTGCAATATGAAGGTATGAAAAGTATTAGGGACCAAGTTCTGCATAACAACACCATCTTCCATTGATGTAAATTGAATGTTCCAAAGCTGTGAGAGTTAAAACTTAAGATTTGTTTCTACCTGAATGAAAAGGAAAGATTCTTCCCAGAGGTGGAACCTGAAGCTCTAGAAAGAAGGTTGAGGTTCATACAATCCCCATCCTATAGGCATCAGGCGCAGGAAGGAAGCAATGATACCATGCAAATAAAATAAAGAAAACTGAAGGGGAATGATTAGAAATTGTTCCGGGCATTCTGACCTTGCCCTGGTATTAAGTAGCACTGAGAATACTGGAAAAGAATTTGAATTTAACTTGGAGTGGAGGACTCAACCTGTGAGTCATTGGCATCATCTGACAGCTGGAGTTGTGCTTGCAAATATCCACGGAAGGGGAAAATAAAGGTAGGATTAAGGGAGGAGTCCTGTGAAACCTCAGAGAAGCTTGGGAGGAAGGCATGCAGGGCCCTCAGGGAAAAAATAGCAGCAAATATTCTTTGCACATAATGTAAAATGTTTGAAAAGTCGAACTTTTGTTTAAAGAAGTGCAATGAAACACAGTTGAATGTAAATAAGATATTATATGGCAACAGGAAGATGATTTCCAAGATCTAAAGGATGGCTCTTAAATAAATTTGCTGTAGTATTTGGATCAGGCTAAGAGCAACAAGGCAATCACTGTTGTCAAACACTCATGATATTTAATATCACATAGGTTCTTTTCTCTTGGGCTCTTGTTTCATGTCTTCTGGTGTCTCACTGTCTCTAAATTATGTTCTTACCTCTTCCACCAAATGTAACATAGCATAGTAATATTTTCCAGTAAGTTTAGACAAAGGTTGTGCAATTCCCCTAAGCTGAGTACGTTATTTCAAGAACTTTACAATAGAAAGAAATACAGGATTTTTACACAAGTCCATAGAGGTAAACAGAGAATTATAAGCCATGGTAAGTAAAGGTCTATAAAAATCTATAATAGTTTTATTAATTATACTGGTTTATCCTTTTTTTAATTTTAGGATATTTGAGTAAGGTTATGTTCTTTCCATGGTGCCATTTCCTCATCCCTTTTACACAGTTCTTCCACCAGTTTGAAAATTTTGTTCTGCAAATGACGAACTAATGCTGAGCATAATGTAGCTCTTTTATTGAGACCACATAGTCAACTGACCTAGAACTAAATTTCAGTTTGCTTTGAGATATATAACAAGTTTGGCATATCCACAGTCAATATTGAATATTGTAATTATTTGACATGTATTTAATGTCCCAGTAGTTTGTAGCAACCTTTAAACTTCTGGATTTTCATCATCTCAAGATATAGGAACAGTTAGGATAGTCATTCTCAGGTTGCCCTCTGCTGTTTAAGGTTAAAAAGACAAGGCACGTTTTACAGAGCTGTAAAAAGCAGAGTTTGGGGGAGGGAGATAGATCACGGAATAGAATAGCAAAATAATAGACTTGTACAGAGGATTTGTGTTTTATAGTTCTAAAAAGTAATGCCAGAGAAGTAGATACCCTCTGAAGAGTTCATGAGGGAGAAAATGTACAAAGTAAGAAATGTAGCTTGATTTCTACGTGATTACAAAACTTTTCCTTTTTCTGGAGAACTATCAGCTATAGGGAAAAAATCCTGCAGTTGTAACACAATTTCCCATCAAAGTCAATGCCACAAATCAGAAGTTTGAACACTCAGCTGAAATTCCTGGCTTGAAGTATTTGACCTGGGAATGTGGCAAGAAACACTGACTTTTTTTACATCTACTTTATAAATGTCCTATAATTTGGTATAATATATCAATTTGGAAAATCTGAGGGGCTGTGATACCTAAATAATTGAACCAAAGTGAACCCAGGTGCTTCTTGAGCCTCAGCAAAGTTCAGTGATTTATCAGAGAGATTTTCTGCTTGCCCAAAGAATCAACTGATATTTAACACTGTGAGCAAGGGCAAATCAAAATTTATTTTGTCCAAAATGAAGAGAGAGTCTGGATGTGCTTGGTTTAAATGGAACAGGAGGGTAGGTAGGTCCATTGTTTGTCAGTGGCTGTCAGACATGGGATAGACCCATTTGTTGGTCCAGCACAGTGACTAGGGACCTTCAGAACATGCTACAGTGTCTCTCTTCTGGTCAGGTGAAGAAGGTCCCAAATGATGGAGGTTCCATATTCAACAATGGCCACAGGAAAATGCAATGCTGTTTGTTTCGTGTGCTTTATGTGGGCATACTGATTTGCTGATTATATTGTTTGTTTCTTTCCATCATGAAAATATAAAACTGTCAAGGGTTATTTTTTATTTAGCAAGAAGGTAATGAGAAGATTTAGTGCTCATTGGCAATGAAGCACTACGGGGAAAAAACTCTGGGTGATTTTGGGTGATTCAGGTCTGCTGGATAGAACCACTAAAGGAAACATGTTTCCTTAAAAGAGTTTAATTATATTTGGGCTGCCATGAAAGAAATCAAATTATTGCCACATGGCATCACTAAAGATTATAGTATGAGGGCAGGAGGAGGCTTGAATGTCTCTCTTGTGTGTGTTCATCAGACTCATTTAGGTTTCTTACACAGCCTTTTTACTTGTATTTGTTCTGCATGCCCTTTGGATATCTTTATTACTCCAAATTATAGCTACATCTTGTGACCTTAACTTAGCTTAGCATAGTTTTTGTCTAAGACTGTGTATGTTTAAGGTCACTACCGATTAACTTTGATATAACATCGAAGTCACATCATAAATTCAAGAGAATGTAGTATGTCGAGAGGTCTCATTGCCTTTAGGGAGATTTTCTGCCTCTAAAAAAACACTCTGAACTGACCCAGATGTGCAAGAATGATACTCATTGACTACACAGAACAGGTTCTGGGTTCCTTTGATCCTAGCCTCCCAATTTCTTTTTTAAACATCTTCAAAAGGCTGCCTTTCTGAAATGAGAATTTCACCCATCTTTATTTGCTGACAGACTGAATAGGAAGGGCGCATGGAAGCTTTTTGTGTTTTATCATTTGATTTATTTAAAAAGCAAATGTGACATATGTGACACTGGGATCCAGGACTCATCCACACACAGTTCGTTTCTGTATCATGGCAAACTCAGAGGAGTAAGTAGCTACAGCCAGACTGTTTGAGTCACAGTACAGAAGTGAACATTTTTTTCATTTACACACTCATCATCATGGCTGGGCTTCGCGAACGAAGATTTGGGAAGG
>NW_016690195.1:5065129-5103350 GCF_001604755.1 Lepidothrix coronata
GTGTGGGCCTTCAGTCGCCTTAGGTTGAAGAGGCTTCCATCAGTGCGATATCGGATGTAGATACCGTCCTGATCATCGAGGTCTGCCATGGCCTTTTGGAGCATCATGCTGATAAAGACTGTGAATAGGGTTGGTGCAAGAAAGCAGTCTTGTTTCACACCATTCATTATTAGAAAGGGCTCAGAAAGTACATTGCCATATTTACACACTAGTAGACTAAGAAAATTCCAGCATGGTTAAATCCTGTCTGAATTGTCCCTGTCCCTTACAAAAAGATGAAATATAGACAGATCTTGGAATATAGAGAAGTTATTGTTCATTGGAAGTGGTAGTATCGGCAGTTTTTATTTAGAAGGAAAAAGTGTAAATAAGTGACTTATTTAATATTATTTCTAGACTGACTGATTCTGACCTCTCAAATAATGCAGTAAATATTCTTTAAGTCTATCAAATAGATAAGAAAACAATTACTTTAGACAATTTTCCCCAAACTGACAGAGTAGCAATCAGTAACAAGACTAAAGTATGATACAGGGTCAAACCCTTCACAACAACTCTATGTGCGTCTTTACAACCATTTAAAGTGGATTTGGTCATATTTTTATTGTGTAAGGCAGGTCACAGATTATTTCAAGAATACTTAAAAGTGTATCTATTTCTGACACATCAGAATCCTTAAATGTTAGAATCATTATCCTAGCTGATGTTCTATATTTTCAATCATTTTACGAATGAGAAGGCAGCCTCTTCTCCATCTTCCAAGATTAAGACAGAGGCAACCAGCTTCTAGGTGTGCCTCAGAGATATTAAAAAAAACAGATTAAAGCCATCTAACAATGTTACTCTTCTGATTCTCAGGAAATAAAACAGATGTGATAATGGTGACTCTCAGATGTAAGTTTGTAGAAATTCATGCTTCATAGGAGAGAAAATCCCACTGATTTGTAAAGTTTCTAAATATTGGGCCTTCTGAAACAGACTAAAGTTCATGCCTTTATCAACTGTCCAATAGTTGTGAGAACACATCTGGAATACTGTGTCTGGTGTGAGGCTCCTCAGTACAAGAAAGATACTAACACAGGAGCAAATCCAGAGAGGGCATTAAGACAGCCAATAGGCTGACCATAACTGAGGAGGAGAGGCTGAGAAGACTGAGTCTGTTCAGCCTCAAGAAAATAAGGTTACGGGAAGACCTTACTGCTTTCTTCAACTACACAAGTAGAGGATAAAAGCTATGAAGAAGGCAGAGACAGACTCTTGCAAATGCACAGCCACAGAAAGAGAGTCAAGGACAAGTCAGGAACATAAAAAATTTTGATTAGGTATTAGAAAACTTGGTTTTCTATTAAATATAGGAAAAGATCACTCAGAGAGGTTGTCTCCATCCTCGGAGATGTTCTGAATACAGCCCTGAGCAACCTGGTCTAAGTAGAACTGCTCTGAACAAGGGATTCGACTGGATGACCGCTGGAGGTAAGTTGTTCTATGATTCTGTGATTCAGTGGGTGATGTTATTCACCCACTCATGTTGTCATTGTCTGAGAACCTGGGCATATTCCTGTGGATTTCAATCCTAACAGGCTGGAAAAGTGTATTGACTGTAAGACTCCCCTGTTCCAGCAAGAAGTCTAACTGCTTTAGTATTACATATAAGCCAGGAAAGAAACCTCTACTCTTTGTAGAGTCCTTTCTAAAGGACTAGTTTGTTCTGTCAAAAACAGATGTATAACCTCAGGATATAACTTCACTTTCTGGTTTCTAAATGGGTAAAATACAGGTTCTTATAAAAATCTGTACAAGTTCTACAAATCAATGGCTCCTCAAAACCCAAGATTTCTTGACAATCCTTTAGAACTTCTAAACTCTCCAATGCCTCATATGAGGATGCATGTTGGTTCTGGATGTCATTTACCACAATCCTGTGATCCTTGTGGCTGTCCTGTGCTGGGCCTGGATTTGGACTCAATAATCCTTGTATGTTCCTTCCAATTCAGGATATTCTATGATTTAATGAATTTAACTTCTTTGCCTGAAAGCTGGTATTATGGACAGAACATACAACTCTTCACATTGTTTATTTACCAGAAAGTTTCCTGGCAACTTTTTTCATGCCAAAGAACATTCTCTCAGACAACATTTGAGAATGGTTTGGGGATAGCGTAGGGTATAGGAAAAAGAACAATTAGCTATACAGATATAATATATATATTATATATATATATAATATATATATAAATTGTGCCATGACCCATTCCCTAACTTGACACATTCCCTCCCTTTTGAACCGCATACACAGACACAAACAAGAATTCTAAGCCTTAGACTCTTAGTTTCTTTAGTGGATATATTTTGTAGTCATACAAACTACTTACCCATACTAAAAGGAGGAAAACATGATTGAATACCTTTTAAACTCTAGCTATGCTTTATCCATGCTTTTCCTTTAATCTGGAGGACTTAGAAGAAAACAGTCAAACACTCGGAGAGTACTACACAGACACAAAATGCCATGGCAGGCTGCTTACACCATATGAATGTTAGAAAGGTCCCAGTGCAGTGCCTAATGAAGACAACAGAAAAATTCATCCTGACATTTCCAGACACTGAATTAATTTCTAAAAAGAAGGTGGAAGGTACAAACTAACTAAATATATCAATGGAAGTCATGAATTGGAATTCAGGAATACAGAAAACCTCGATAATACCGAAACCATGCAGCTAGCTAGGAAGTTTTTCAAAGGCACAGGAGTAGAAATTCCTCAAAACTTCAGTTAAGAGCCAAAGAATGTGGATTTATTTCACTAATGATGACAAGTTCAAGGCATCTATACAAGAATAAGAAGAGTGCTGAAAGATGAACTGACACAGGCTGTGCACTTCATCTGAGGAGTGCGATACTGTTCTTACAGGAGGATAGAATCATTCAGAGCACAAAGTTATTACAGACAGAACCATGACTGCTCTAATGAAATGATGTACAACAGGTCAGAGGCATACAAAAGCTGTTTCTTACAGGGGCATAATTAAAGACTTTTTCTATTTTAGGGCTGATAATAAAATTGTCTATATCAAGAAACAGCTGAGAATCCTGAAGCACAGGATTGCTATGGATTTTATCAGTTCCTTTACTGTGAAAGAGTGGAATGTTACAAATAGATACAAGAAGTTCCCATTGTGCAAGTTTATTTTCAACATAACTTAACACTCAACATTGTCTCCTTCACTGTATATAGATGGTGACAATTTCTCTGTATTTACAAACTGTATTAGTTCACTAGGGGATTGAAGTGCTTCCAATTGGAGGCATAGGAAATTCCAGAAATTCAAGATAAAAGCGAACACTATTATACATTAAATGTTCATTTATAAACTGCTGGATGGCCTCAGCATTCCATCTAGCCCTCCAAACCAGGGCCTGCTATGGGACATTTGGACACAGAGATTAGAAATATTTGAAGGGAGTAGGAAAGAGTTGTACTTGTCAACAAGAGCTTTGGCTTTCATTTTTCAGATAAAATTATAACTGTATTTGGAAATCTTCTTAGGACTTAAACATACTTAAGAAGTAATAGGGAATTATAATTATTAAAGAACACTCTAATCCAGAACTACCAGGTAGTAAGCTGACTTAATGAAGACCTAGTTCCTACAGGCAAATTGCACTGGTTTATTGAAATGGGGTCTTAAAAGGCAACTTTAGCACTGTCATTTTTTATTGTAAGAATAATTCCTATTGCTTTAGGTTCAGATCATTCTTAAACTCTAAGCTAAACTCATTTCTCATGGAAATGGGCTTTAGTGCTACATACTCCTAAGAAATTTCCGAATATAGACAAAACCAAAAGCCAAAACCAAACACCAAAACCCTTATGCATCTTCCAGATTTTGATATTAAAGTTACAGATATACAGGATAAAAAGACAGTCCAAGAAGAAATATTCAACCAGTGTCTCTCTTTTGGCATATCTGAGTATCAAACTACAAAAAAAAGTATGTATCTTGTCAGCTCAAAGAATATTCTAGTCCTTCACTAATTAGAATGTGGATGGATCAAGGATGAAAGATTTGCAATATTGTGTTCACCAAGTCTGTGAAATCTGACATCATCAGATCTTTAATGCTACTTTTTATTTCATTTTTCATCTCATTTGCATGCCATGAAGGAATATAAGAAAGACTTTGCATGTATACACAGAAAAAAAAGGCAATATTGCAGAGCTAGTCATCCTAATGTAGTCGGTCTATCTACCCATCCTATGAACCATCTGAGAGCTTGTCTAGATTATATCTCTAACCACTAAATTGAAACACAGAGAGAGACAGTCACAAACTCAACATGTGTTGAATACTGTAAACAGGCGCATATACATTAAAGGTGTTTTGTAGGTAAGATGTAAATCCCAGTCTAAGGTTAGAAATTTTTTATGATTTATGATTTTGTGATTTTTTTCCCCTTCATAGTAAAATAAAGTCTGTTTAGCTAAAAGAGCCATAACAGCAACCCACTTCATGGAACTGTACTCCTGTAATTATTAGCAAGCAAATCTGGTACTTAAGGGTAATTGGCAAGATAAAGAGATTCAGGTGAAGGAAATCGTTCTTTCTTTGCCATTAGCTGAACAGAATTGCTCATTCTGTTGAGAGACAATAAAGGTATTTTGGAATTTTAGATTAGTATGTTAATAAACACAGGAAAAACAATCATCAGAAATGTTTTGCCTCCTTATCAGGAACAAGTTTTGAGATTGAGAGAAGAACATACATGTTAAATTGACCTAGAAAAATGCCATTTCAAAAGTATTCAGTAAGTACATCTTATTGAGACAAAAATAATGAAATTAGTAAAAATTATAGTCTTAAATCTCATGTGCTCTACTACCTTAAAAACCAAAACTCCAACCCTTATCTTTTTTTTTTTTTTTTTTTTACAAATGAAAGCTGGAGCTCCAAAATCATTCCATGCTGAGCAAAGGGAAGATAAAATTTTTTAATATCATGGAATTTTTTAAAAATTACCAAGAGAGAAACAAAATCTAGGCATTTAATGAAATCATAGGAAACACAGCCATGCATTATTTATTCTTACTGTTGCCTAAAAGATTCAGGGAGAAAAAAAAGCTCCAGGGCAATTTAAGTAGGAGGTAAGGTTAGGGAAGGTTTTAATGAAGCCTCTCAGGCTCTGAGAATACAAACCACGCACGCACCCCCTGACCCAAGTGTTACAATTTTTATAATGATGTCCATCCAATCCCTGTTCGCCCACCCCCGGCCTTTGCCCCATTCCGCCCCCCGATCTGCCCCTTGGGAATTGAGTCTGGGGGAGTTTTGGGATCCCCTCTTCCTCATCTTCATCTTCCTCGGCCTTGGAGGCTTTCCAAAGTTCTGGGTTCGAAGGTTGCTTTGCCTGGGTGATATACTTTATGTGCATACTCCTTGGAGCAATGTAACACCAGTACAAAGAACTTTTTTAAATAACAAAAAACCTAGGAAAATTTCTCCCAGAGAAATAGGTCGAACTAATATGCAAATTGCTTCCAAGAGCGCTGCTAAACACACTGCTCATTTTTGCATTTGAATTTATCCATAACCATAGAACACCTCATCCACTGAAAAAAAAAAGAAAAAAAATAAGAAATAAAAAATAAATCTAGAGGGGTAACTATTAAAAAAAAAAAAAAGAAAAAGCAGAAATAAAGAAAGCTAATGTTGAATTTAACTGCAGGATGGTCCTCAGATATTACAGCAATAGTTACTGTTATAATAAAGTATTGTCTCTCAGATTTTTATATTTTGGGCTTCTTTAATTGATTTCTTACCTATGTTCCAATTCTGAAACCATACAAACCACACTCTTAAAAACAATTACAGATAGTAAAATAATATGAATAAATTGCTTCAGTACAGTGATATAATCATCAGCAATATACACTCATTACTCATAAGGATTAACTACTTACGCAGCTATTTGCAAAATGTGTTTAAATCTTTGGAGGAACTACTGGAAAAAAATGCAAAGTATTATTATTGGAAGATGTTACAACAGATGTCCCCCAACAGTTTGTCATAAAAACTTAAAATATTTTACAAAGTTCATTTGGTTTTTCAACAGTCTTTGAAGTATAGAATAACAATTTTTAAGAGCTGTGATTTATAGGCATACTGTTTTCTTTGGGTTGTTTTGTAAATCATGTGGGGCTTTTTTCTGTTCTTATAATGTGACAGCTTAACTCCTCTTGTATGTCAGAACAAACTGAAAAGAAATCCATAAATAAAGGAAGCTCTCTTTGGACTTGTAATTCACAAAGAATACATTGGCATTATGCATATCAGAAAAAACTGTAGGCAATTTCACACTTGTTTTCTGTTGCAAAGCCTGGAATTTTATGACTTCAGTGGAAGTAAGAATCTTACGCTTCATTTACACAAAAGTTATATTAAAAGTTATATTAAACGTTGCAATGTGATTACCCCAGACATGTCAAACTGAACATTATACATCTATATTATACAGTGAAATGCCTTAGAAATCATCAGCTAGTCCTCTGTTGGCCAGGGGTATTTCCTGGGCAATTAACCTAAATTTTCAGTGGTTTATGAAATTTTGGGAGCCCTTCCTCCGGCACCTCTGAGTCCAGAAGCGGCAGGATAAGTTTTTTGAAACATCAACAGGGATCTTGATGCACCATCCACTCTGGACATGATTACAGCTCCTGAAACAAATTAATTTCTCCTGATCATTTCCCCTCTTGGTGAACACTAATGTGAAATAGCCATTAGTACTAGAACTAGATGAGTGTTTAGCAGCATAAACTTCCTGATGCCAACAAAAAAAATCATTTGTCTCATACAATGTTCTGGGGTCCTTTTGACAATTTAAAATGGCTTTAACTATTGAAAATCCCCATGATATTTTTTACCAAAATACTGAACAATTCTTCAAATTAAACTTCTATATTAACTTATAGGTGGACTTAGTGTTTCTCAGAATTGTCCCCAAACATGATATTTATTCACAGAGATCTAGTTAAGGTCTGAGTTGAACAGATGCAGTGAATTATATAATAATTATACCAATTACCAGTATTAGTAATATCTGTGGTAAATCTAGTGACCTTTCCAACCTCAGTTCCCTTAACCTGTAAAAGAGCAAATATTTGTTTTCATCAGTAGCATAAAACAGGTTAGCCACATCTTGACAGAATCACTTCAGATTTTTCTTACACTTTTTGTGAGTCCTCTTAACAGTACTTTTCCTAAAATGCCTGAAGATCATACTGACTCTTCTGTTGAACATGTCCCTGTATTGTCCCTGGATGAGTGGAGCAGCAATTTAGGCTGCACAATTACCAGAGTATTTTGCACTTGCATTATTTTTGTCAAGCAAAAATCCTGTGCCCTGAAAAGTGATGGTAAAACAAAAATTCATCTGCTGTTTTGCAAACACAAGAAAGAGACCAACATTTTTAATTATTTACTAGTAAGCCAGTTGAGGTTGCAATATTAATAGCTGTCAGTAGCTAATTCAATGATCAGGAATACAGAAAAGCCTGAAGGTCTATATTTGCAGAAAGCTTCACATAGCTGTACGAACCTAATCTATTTAGGTAGACACCTACAAAACCATTTATTATTCAAAAATTGGGAGTTGTGAGCAGGAAAATGCCTCTAAGTGCATTTCATGCTCATGCACTGTTCCAAAATGAGAATACACCAACCTGAAAAATATGTCTAGAAACTAAAATGGATGGCAACATTCAAGTGTGTCTGCCTCTCTGTGAAAGTTCATTGGCACTACAAACAAAACATAAGAAAAACCAGAATGTGCTTAGGTGCTATATTGTTCGGCATCCAGTGTAGGTTTTAAGGTTGCACCAATCCAGGCAGAGAAAGACCTCTTTCAAGACCTATAAAGTACATTAGACAAAACTGTACACTGAAGGATCCCAAGCCAACTGCTGAAAGCCTTAACCCTGAAAATTGAAGTGCTGAAACAGTTTTGGTGATTTTATGAGTAATCATAAAACTGTTGCCATGTTTTCCTTCTTTAATTCCACTTTTTTATTATTATTACTTAATGCGTATTTAAAGAATATACATGGATGAAAAGCACCACTAATAGAGATCTTCTGCCATGTCAAGCTAAAATGTATTCTAAATTGTATTCTTTTCCTTTTGGGGGCCAGTTATTTTCTAAAATACACTTATCTAACAATTCTGTATGTGTTTTAAATGAGTCAAGTATATTTGCATTCTCTAGTTTGTTCTGTACATCTGGGATCTCTATAATCAGTCATTTTTTTATTAGACCATGTGGAAAAATGATAGCCTTGTTCACACAACTTTGCATTGAAAGAATGCATATGCTTGCTTCATGAAAGGAATTAAAAGAGCCTAGGGATGTTGGAGTTAACTGCGTGGTCTGGTTACTGAGGTTTAACAATTTTTGCTATTCACAGCTGTCAATGTTGCATGTAAGTGTTATATTCCCCATTGTCTCCTAACTCTTTGTACTTTTTGTATGATTAATACTGCTCAAAGAACTTTGTAAGACATGCAGCTGGTAATCAACAATCTATGATTATAGCGGTTTTAAAATGTACTGGATATTCTAGTCCCTTTAATTTCTTCATTTGCATAACAATTTGTCTTCATATTTTCCCTAGGGAGTTCAAAACTGTAATCTAAGAAAAGAAGAGAGTTTCATTTCCTCATTAAAAATTTCCACTCAATTCAATAGTTAATCTGAGCCTGGAACAATTTTTCCAAGTATTAGCTGCTGCATAGGGAGAAAGGAAACTGCCCAAACTCAAAAAACTGCAGCTTCAAAATATGGTCCAGGCTGAAAGAATTTTTACTGTTTCCTAACCCTGAACATCAGCATCACTACTCTATTTCCAAAGACCCAAAAGGAAAGGGAAAGATGGAAGGACTTGCATGTGAAAGAGAGACCAGGACGTAACAGAAGTTTAAGCATTTTTTCTCACAGTATCAGTTTAAGGGGGCCTCTGGTGGTCTAGTGGTTAGGGTGCAGGACTCTCACCGCTGCGACCCGGGTTCGATTCCCGGCCCCCCGGGCAGATGGAGCTCGTCAGCCCTGTGAGGCAATCCATCTAAGAGAAGGTCACTCTAAACAAACCTACGTTCTGAGACCCTCACTGCCACTGTCCGAGTTTCACTCGGCCCTGGCAGATGAACCTCAGGATTAAAGGGTGGGCTCAGTTCAGCGCACACTGGGTCTCACCTAAAAAATCCACTGCGCAGGCTCGAAGGGTCAATGACCTTTCCCAAAAATCTTCGCTCGCGAAGACTGGCCATTATTATATATATCAGTTTAAAGACAAAAAGGAAACAGCAAAAACTGTAGCCAGCCTTCAGCAGCAGGCTTCCTCCTCCAAATTGTTAGACTTCATCCTAGGATGGATGGGTGATAAATTTTTCAACAGAAATCTATAATAGAAATATCCAAAGTCTAGCTAAGCTCTAACTCCACAGAAAGCCAAGATGAGAAGTGACAGCAGTTTGATTTAACCTACCCTGTTGTCTGGTCTGAAATTCTGACAATGAGTTTGAATTGTAGAATAACTAGTTTTGGAACCACATACTCATTTGCAGTGTTCCATATTATGCTCCAGAAGAACAATGGTTTTGCTTAAAATAAAATAAGTTTTTACTCATGTAATGGGAAAGATTGTTGCATTTTCACATCAGATTCATGTTTTGAATGCTATATCTGCCAATGTTTACAGAGACTGAACTATGTGACTTTTCCCATTTGGGTATTAAGTCACTCACAGAACTCAGCAAAGAAACCCCTTGTAGCAAAATAATAGCATACTTTTATATTTTCTCCTAAAACTAACAAGAAGAAATAGGAGGAAAAATTGTGTAACTGTTCATTTAACCACTGTGCAAAAATGTCAAGTGCTTTTCATCTAGCACATGACATTTTCAGCTTTCTCCCTGTTAAACAAACTACGTAAGAAAAAAGATTTCCTATGAGTAACATCTCAATAAAGTGAGACGTCCTTGAGTTCTGCTGACTTTTGTAAATGAGAAAAAAAAATAAAAAAAGAAAAAAGAAGAAACAAATTACCAGAGTTGAACACACTCCCAAATCAGAAGAACTAGAGCCCAGCCGAGCAGCAAGAGATTTGAGCTCTGAAAGTCATCACATCAACAAGGACTCACAAATACCCTCACATGGAGCAGAGTGCACTTTTGGAAATGGATCTTACATCACTTTTGGAAATGGATCTTACATCACTTGAGTGAGAGCCATATTAAATCAACAGCATTTGCACTGGGACTGGAACATTAGAAATGTCACTTTATTCCTTTGTTCATTTGGTCTCCGCTCTAATAACATCAATTCCCCAATCTTATTATAAGTACAATATTATTTATCCAAGAATTAGTTTTTCTAACAAGTATTCCAATGCAAGTAGAGTAGCACTTGCTATAACAAAGGGCTGTTGAAGAACCTATTTTATGTTTTCTTCATTTACTCCTATAAACACAAAAATTGGAGTCAGATGCCAGTTTAGTTTAAATTAAAAGGATGTATATCACTTTTATGTTACAAATGAAACCAGATTACTTTTTAAAGAAAGAAAGAAGCAACAAGTTCTTCTTTGAAGAGAATGTAGATTTATTGCAAATGCACAAACCAAAATCATTTAATGCAACCACAGCTAAGATGCAGTATATATTGTTTCATTTCTTATACAGCTAATTCTGGCAGATCTAATTATCCCACCCCCAAACCTGCACATGTATTTAATTATCTTTTTGTCTCTAAAGTTGATATAAGTGCCAATAATGCAACTCAAACTAAAACATCTTAGATATACTTCATTATTATTAGGAATTTCACTGAGGTTTTTACCTTTTGCTTAAAATAAAATTCTACTATTCTTACAAATTATTCTGAGATTTTCTTTGTTATCTTGATTTTTCTCTGAAGGAAAGCCCAACTTGGCAATGTTTTCTGGGACCACATGCACTTTTAAAATGAAAACAGTAGAATGCAATGCTCATTGAAGTCAATGAAAACAAAACAAGTGTAGTTTGTTTCAGTTGCTTTTGGCTGGGATGCTGCCTCCTCTGCATGTAGCTACCTCATTGAGAAAATATCTGCCTGTAAAATCTGGTAATCGTAGCAGAGTGCTCACCACCACTAGCTGTATTCTAGCAATGAAGTAATCTTTCCAAAGCACTTATCTTCAAGCTGTAAATGAGGCCATGCCTGCAGCAGTGTCTTCCTTGGTTTTGTGAGGGCTCTCTAGCCATCTGGGCTCAAGAGTTTCCTCGCATTCCTATTGCAATGACCTTAAATAATCCTACTCTCACCACATAACTTGTCTTTCTCCTGCTACCTTCCAGTAGTTTATTCTATTGTCTCTTGCCGCTGTGAGTGTTTCTCTAAGTGGCAGTATGACAGCAAGCAGCTGCCATGGGAGAGCTCTGGCAAGGAATGCAGCTGGAAAAGGGCTTCCCTTGCCCCGCGGTACCTGACTGAGGGGTGTGCAGTGGGCTGCTCCTGAGACATCAGTCTGCAGTGCTCCCTGGAGGTGGTTTCTGGGAAGCTTCAGAGACCCGTCTGTGCAAGGGAGATGAAACAAACACAATATCCAATAGTCTACAAACCTGTCAATGACTTCATGGCCAGTTTGCAAGAGTCAGCTCGCTTCCCAGACTGCAGGATCATGCTGCAATTCTGGTGAGTAACAGGAGATGGGGATCTTTGTGTCCTTTCTCTGATCACCTTGGGTAGGAGTTTAGCCTCTAGTACAAAGAGTCTGCAGGACACTTACTTTCTGTCCATGTCCACTGGCTACAGTCAGATTGTATTTCCCATTGGTATCCAATTAAGTTTGTGCCCTGTATTTCCAACAGCATCACAGCAATAAAGACCCTATCTGACTCCTGCAATACATGTCTTTCTGCAGATTCAGTGCTCTGAGACTCTCATCTATCAGAACGAATGGAAAGCCATTACTTCAGAGTCCAACTTGTCTCTCATCTGTCCCAGCCACACTTCCAGCTGAGCTAGGAAGCATTTCTCTTATCAAACTATAGGAAATAAAAAAGGGAGAAGAAATGGTCATAGCTGTACTTCCTAATGGGGAAATGGGTTAAGGGCTCTGTTGTGACTTAGTCCAGTTCCTTGAGATGATAAAGCAAGACAGTATTCATTAGCTTTGGCATGAAACGTGGAGCTAAATACACAGGAAATAGACCTTTCATCTTTCAGAATGTTTCCTTTTGTGCTGAAAAGAGGGATTAGTAATGTCATTTGATTTTACATCTTGGTGCTATCCGTCAGACAATTGTTTCTCTCTGGAAACATCACAGTTCATGAATTCTATAGCTACAAGGATTTCCAAATTTGACCAGTATCCTCTCACTAGGTCATATCTAAGCTTGTCTCTGAAATAGACAGTATATTTGGAACATTTGATTTATCCTGACCTCTAAGAAATCCTAATTTTGATCCTGAATCATAATATTTAAGTGCACCCTCCTTCTCTTGATGCATGCCCAGGCCTCTTTCTTGCTTGCAACCAGGTTTTCTGCTTCTTCCCTCATTGCCTCCTGCTTCCCATCTCTTTGGCTCTTTCACACCTCCATAGCAAATTTCTATAGCTCTGGAAAACCTCTTGATTTTCTGTGTCTTTCTTAACAACCTCTTCAGATGGCTGCTCTGAGACTCTGATCTCCCTGGCTTCTGGCTTTTGATTTTTTCTAGCATGGAATGGGAGCAATGACATTCTCTCCTCAGCTTTAACTAAGGTTTTTGAAAGGGAAAATATAAAAGAAGTAACCTTAAACAAAGCTTTTTTCATTGTCTGAAGCTAGACTTTTTTTTTCCCTGCTGACTTTCATATGTTCTAGACATTGAAAAAGAGAGAGGTAAGAAAGGGATGTTTTTAACTTTCTTCTGGCTCTTTTCTATTTCCTTAAGTACATTTATACCTGCTTGTCCAAGCAAGAAGGAAACAAACCTGATCACTATGAAATAAAACCTCGTCTTTCCTGTTATCTACTGGTGCATCCCTATAGCATAGTTATTGTCACTACATAGAGCAGCCAAATGCCCTGCTCTGGCCTAAGTTCAGAGAACAAGTGTATCTGGCATATATAATATGTGTCCCCTTAGGACTCATCCTGTGCTACCAGGATGAACAAACTGCAAGTTATGGCAAAAGTCAAGAGAGCAGAAAGTGAGGAAAAAGCATCAGCTTCAGCTTTCTGTAGACAGTTCTCAGTGCCAGGCTGCCAAAAACACACTCGGCACTTTCAAAAGAAAGGCAATCTTTTTTTTTATTTACATCTGTGTTGAGATTTTGACTTTTGAAATGGAATTGAGATTTAAGTAAATGGGATGTAAAATTATATAAAAGGCTTTTCCTTCAACTATAATTTACGACGGATATAATTTTTTTTCTTAATTAAAGAAGCATAGTAGTCTCATTAGTTAGTGCTAAGGTAGTTGGACTGTAGATGAATCAAATATCTTAAAATAGACAAATCTGAAAAGAAAAAATAAAAGAAAAGAAAATATTATTAATTTGATACCATATACTTATGCAGTAGCCAACATGACATACATCTACCCTCTGTTCCGAGTTTATTTTGTTTCCATAGCAGAAAGATTAAGATACAGAGCAGGATCACACAATGAAATACAGTATGATCACAACCCTGGACTTCAGCACTTTGGTGTCTTCATGGATCTGCTTAAAGGAATACCATGTTTTAGTGTCCTGGACAGGAGAGTAGTCCAGGAGAGCTGGTTGATTTTTGAGGATTGCCTCTTCCAAGCTCAAGGATGGATCATCCTCATGTGTAGGAAATCAAGCAAAGGCAGTTTGGAGGAGTCCTGCATGGGTGAACAAGAACATCCTGACACAACTCAAGCATAAAAGGAAATCATACAGGAGGTGGAAGCAAGGACAGGTGAAACAGGAGAAATCTAAAAACAGTCTGAGTATGCAGAGATGGGAAACATAAATACATCTAGAGTTAAATCTGGTGAGGTATGTGAGGAGCAATGAGAAAGGCTTCTACCGATTGACCAGTAGCAAAATTAAGATATGATTAAAAGAAACACAGATGCACTTCAGAATGGAATAGGGGTCCTGGTGACAAAGGACATGGGTTCAGGGTGCCTAATGCCTTCTTTGCCTTGGTCTTTGCTGGTAAGTCCAGCCTTCAGGAATCCCAAGCCCCAGGGGCATATGGGAAAATCTGGAGCAAGGAAGACTTACCCATGGAGCAGAGTTAGGTTAGACAACATTTATTCAAATGGCACATGAGTCCATGGGACATAATGGGATGCACCAATGGATGAAACTGGGGGAGGTTCCTGAGGATCAGAAGAAAGTACATGTCACTCCTTGAAGAAAGTAAATGTCACTCCTGTCTTTAAGAACAGTGAGAAAGAGTATCTGGGGACTTACAGGCTGTTCGGCCTTACCTCAATTACTGAGAAAGTGATGGACAACATAATCTTGAAAATTGTTGCTAAACCTATTAAGGACAAAAAGGGAACTCAACATGGGTTTACGAAGTGAAAATCATGCTTGACCAACCTGGTGTCTTTCTCCAATGAGTGTCTCTATGGGAGAGAGTACAGCGGTGGATGTTGTTTATCTTGACTTTAGTTAGGGTGGTAAACCTGTTGAACATGAGCCAGTAATGTGCCTTAGCACCCAAGGAAGCTAACAGCACCATGATCTACCTCAGGAAAAGAATCAACAACAGATTGACAGAGGTGATTGTGCCCCTCTACTCAGCACTTGTGAGACACATCCTGAGCACTGGCCTTTCCTGCAGAGGAACAAATGTGAGTCCAGTGAAAGGCCATTTATATGAATATGAATATCAATACCAATATCAATATGCGATTTTGGGGGTTGTCCTGTGTAGGCCAGGAGTTGGACTTGATATCCTTGTGGGTCCCTTCCAACTCAGGATATTATATGATTCTATGACTACTGGACTGAAGCATTGTACAAGGAGAAGCTGAGAGAGCTTTAGCCTGTCGAAGAGAAGGCTCAGAAGGATCTTACAAATGTAAGTAAATACCCAATGAGAGGGAATAAAGATGAAATAGCCAGAATCTTGAGCAGTGTGCAGTGAAAGGACAAGAGGAAGTAGGAACAAACAGAAAGAAATTCCTTCTAAACTCAGAAAAAGGGGTAGGTTTTTTACTGTAAAGGTGGTTGAATACTTTCAACAACCTGTCAACAAATTCATGTCACAGTCTCCACAAATTAGGTATTATTAATGTAGGATATAGAGGGAAAAACAACTTGCATCCAGAGGAGGATATATGCCCCGATTCAGACACAGAAACAAAAAATGCTTCAAAGGTGCAATATTGCCCAATGAAGATTTCCTAGGGTTTTCTGCAGGGATCTGAAAAAAAAATAAATCACACAGAGTATGAAAAATATCCTCATGTGAAATATAAATTCCTTTCAGGGTTACGTTCTTCCCTTAGAAAGTACTACATGTAGATGTGACTTTTAGGACATGGCTTAGAGTGTAGGTGTGGCACTTAGGGCCATGGTTTAGGAACTTGAAAATGTTAGGTTTATGGTCAGACTCAGTGATCTTAAAGGTATTTTCCAGCTTAAATAGTTCTATGATTTATGTTTTCTTACAGTTGTATATTGTAAGCTATTTAATATCAGTTTCATAGAAGTATTTGCATAAGCATTTTTACATTAATCAGCTAAGAAATAAAACACAATTTAGAAACAATTTAGACATCCAACATATTAAGTTTTGATTAATCTAGGTGAAGCGCAGAGATATACTTGTAAATGCGAATTGTGAGAAACCTGCAGGAGATGTTTTGTCAGTTTGACATTTCTGTTGGGTGCTAAGTTTAGAAAGCAAGATTTTAGAACCAAGGAATCCACAGTTCTAGAAGATAATTTTTTTCTTCTGGTGTGAAGTATTTCACATTTCATAAGAAATTATGTATCTGCATATGGCCTTAAGCTGCTGTAAAGGCCCCTTTTCCCTATCCTGAAGACACACTGCTGTATGAATTGAAGTGTTGTTTTTTTCTGTGTGTCATAAAATAAAGAGTTGTGAAAAGTTTAAAAGCCACAACTATTCTGCAACACCCATACAAAGCAAACACAGGGATCCTAAGGTGTGGAAAGGCCTCCCTAAATCTGCGATGCCCTCAGGAGCGACACACAACGGGATAGCCCAGCATACTGTGGAACGCTCCCGCAATGAGGCGGCAGGAGCGGGAGAGAGACCAGCAGCAGGAGCAGAAGTAGCCCAGAAGCAGCAGCAGGACCAGCAGCAGGACCAGCAGCAGGACCGGGAGCAGGACCAGCAGCAAGACCAGGAGCAGGCGCAGCGCTCCCCGCGGCCTCAGGGCGGCACTCGCGCTCCGCCACCGGCTGCTCCCGAGATTTGCGTCCCTGTTATTCCCACCCTGCATGGCCATTTCCCATTAGAAACTAATCCTGTTTTCAAATCTGTATGTTTCTTAGAACTATCCCTGGAAAACTAAAAGAAAACACAAGAGCTGCACAATATCTATGCAATAACTCTTCTGCTTGGTTCTGGCCGAAATGGAAGTGCCAAGAGAACGTCTTCCCATAGTAACTCAGAATTCCTAATTCTGCATAAGAATATTAAAATAAACACATGCACATATTACTGTTTTGATTTTGTTCAGAGATAAACCTGAAGGGTCAGTCTCCTTTTTATTAAAAATGCTCTTACTCCAGTCCATAGAGAAAAAAATTAACACATGATTTTGCATTATTGTTTCTCTGATAAAATTCCTCAGATAAGGTTTCTTGGATTGTTTGTTTACATTTCACATATATTTATGTATATATATATATATAGAGAGAGAGAGAGACACACACATATATATAAAGTCTTTTCAGGCAAAACCCCAAAACCTGGTAAGATTTCTTTCAGAATTTTTCTGGACTTAGTGGATCTGGCTCTTCTTTCATAGTTCTGTGTCAAAGTGGTTTTGGAAATGAGACACTGTTTTGTTACTAAAAGGTATGACAGCAGAATCTCTCATCTCTATTTAAGCTGCAGACCATTTTTCTTCAATCAAATAATATTTGATTTGCCAGATAATGTTTAATATGAGGGAAATAGAAACTGTCCTTTATTTTGTGCACAAACTGAATCTGAATTAATAAAAATTCTGAGATCTAAACCACCTTTGGAATGTGCAACTTCTGCCTCTACAGTATTTTTTATAATGTGAGGAACAAGGGAAAAAAGTGTTCTGCCCATTATTACTTGCACATGAAGGGCTTTTTCTGACCAGAATTTAGGCACAATGAAGTACTTTAAATTCTTTATTAATAGATAGACTTTCATAAAATATCAAACAATCTTGCTGCCTCCAGAGGATGCCTTTTACCCACAAATCTTCATTTGATTGCTCTCAAAGGAAGTAGTGATCAATTTTGATCAACTGCTTTATTTTCAAAAAGTGTTTATTTTGGTTCTTGTTCCTTTGAGAAGATCTTTTTAAGATTTGTGTGATGTGTGTTCTTTGTGAAATTTAATCTGCTAAACTTTTGATGCAAAACTGTTAGCAAGAAGTTGTACATGAACATAGTAGCTGTCAGATAATAATGTTCTATTATACCCTGCTAAACAGTGACAGGCTGTTTAGAGATTACAGATGGGATGAAGTCTCCTCTTGACTAAGCCTAAAAGACCAGTAATAGTCTTCTTCCATGGTGCTGGTTGTTCTGATGTCTTCCTGTGGAAAATAACAGCAAATTCGCACAGTGGGGCTGGAGGGCAGTCGATCCAGAAAAGTGTATGATGAAAGGGTATTTAGAAAAGCAGGTCCATTAACTGGAAATTAACTGTAAAGGACTACTATCTAATAACATTGCATTTCAAGAGCAATTCAGAGCTGGCATTAGAGCCCAAAGTCTACATGGTGTGGACACAAGCTGCAGACCAGAAGCCTTAGGCAACCTTGATGATATTCCAAGAGAAAAAAGGTTGGTTTGCTTTGTCCCTCAGCAAGCACCCACAAAGGCATGAATCACAGTGTGCAGAAGAGAGTTTATTGCTGTATCTTCATTAATGTAGATGATAATATATTATTGAATGTTAATATATTTCTAATCATGAGTCTTGTACAATAAATGGATACATCTGTATTTTTTCATAACTTGAGATTAAGGAAGAAGAAGCTCCAGGCAACCAAAAAAAGCAAGTGGTTTTTTATTCCTACCTGAGCAAACATAGCAATGAGTAAAGAATATACTGTATGGAAATATGCTTGTTCAAACTGAAAAATAATAGTAAAACATTATGCTTTTCAAACAACTCTTTCAGCAATAGAATACTATCCCATTAATACAAAGCTGATAGGCAACATATTCCTCTTGAAACAAAAGAGTGATAATTAAACAAATGCTAAAAATTAAAGTCAGAGGAACAGAGGCACAGTCAGGTGCCTTCCTGAACACAGAAGGGTGTTCAGGAAATCCTGGGAGGTGATGTGCTCCATCCTTCTGAAGGTAGTAGAGGAGAATGTTGTGGCAAGGATTGTTATTAAAAAGGAATTGTTTCCATGCTTCTTGAAGGCAATATTTGATATTTGTAACAGAAGGGACTCAAGCACAGCTCTTTGCTGCTGCTCTGTCTGCATCATGCCCCTCTCCAGCAATACACTTCGCTGAAGTCCCCAGACAGTCTGTGGCCTTCTGCAGGGATGGAGATGAAGCCTGTGCTCCATTTTCAGTTTTCTTTGTAGACTTGCCAGGCCTTCTCTGGGAAAAATTTCTCTTCTTCATACAGACTGTAGTTCTGCAGTTGCTAAGGCAAATGATAATTTGAAAAAGAAATATGTTGGGCTGCGCTTGGTTTTCATGTTAACAAGGCTGAAAATGTTTCTGCTCAGAGTTTTGGAATGTTGTTGCCCTCCTTCTCCTCTGGGGAGTGTCTTATCCAGAAAGGCCTGGACAGACTAGAAAGTGCTGCTATTCTCTTGGCAACATTTATTACAGGCATGGAGGGCAAACAACAGTCAGTTGCACCCTCTGAGCATTGCTTTGGCTTCCAATTCACACAACAAAGAAAAACATCTTTGACTTCTATTCAGTTTTATGATACACAGAAATCGGCATAAAGTTTAATGCAAATTTTAGCATTCACATTGCAGAACTCTGTTCGACAAAACACTCCATACTTCCTCAAAGTTTTATACAATGTGAGCCATCTCTGGCTTGATTTAAATATTTACCTCTTGAAGGTTCAGCTTTATTTAACTTCACATTTATTAATGCATCTTTGAGTTAATACATCTTTCCCATTGTTTTAGTTACACTCGTGGTATCTTCCACTACTATAAACATTTTTGTTTGTGCAATGCCTGAATATTTCCACTTGTTTTTTTCAGAGAGCCTGAATTAAAGGACAGCATGGGGTAGGAGGATTTTATGAGTAGACAGCAAGTGAAGGAAAACGAATGAAGGCAAACAAACATGAGCCGTGACTGACAATTTCATGCAGAAACTGAACATTTTGAAAAATTTAAATTCTTCAGACTTGACTGCTGCTTGAATATGTAGCATTAATCCTAAGGAAGGATCCCAGCTTTACCAAGTACTGTAGCAGACAGCAGATATCCAAAAGAGGGCAATTCTGGTGTCTCCCATGCAAAAGTGAAGAGAACACCATGTCCAAGCAGCAGTCTGCTCCAAAATGCCTGATTGGTTTTGTAAGTCTCATCCTGCCCAGACCTCGAGGAGGAGAGAGGTAGACATTCAACTATGAAAAGTACTGTCTGGGACTTTGTCCTAGTTTTGGCTAGGGCACGGATATTCTTTGATACCACCTAACATTGTTGCCAGGGGCAGGGGAAGGGACTCTCTGTCCTCAGAGAAGGACAGGGCTTCTAGTCAAAAACATGTAGCGTGTGGAGGGAACCTGTCAGCCTTTGTCTCATTGTCACAGAGTCAGCAGTGAGCATTTTTCCATGTGAATCACCCTTTTACATACTTTTGTTATTAATATTGCTGCTTTTACTGTTTGTTTTCTTATCTCATTGCATTTTTCAGTGCCTTTTGCACCTCCTATTGGAGGGGCCAAGGGGAGTGGCTCATGGTCTTTTTTTAGTGGGAGTCATCATGGCTAGGTTTCGCGAACGAAGATTTGGGAAGGCTCTATCCACATTTGCTACAGGCACGTTGGTGGCTTATGAGGCCAATACGTGACAGACATATCCGATTGCAAAAGGCACAGCAGAAAGACTCCTTAGATGGTGTATTCTGCAATACACGGTTCTTTCTGCATTGCCTTTTCTCCTCAAGGGTGATCCTGCGTGTGTTCTCAAAGGAGACAGCTGCGTTATAGATGGTGTGTCTCCAGGCCTCCCGATTTGAGGCCAGAGTAGACCAGTTATGGTGATCAATATGGTGGGAGTACTAAACTGGGGAACATCATTCCTAAACCATGCCAGACATTTTGATGACCATCCACATCCTCTTCACAGACATGGAAGGATTCACTCCAGTTTATTATTGTCTGGGTAGGCAGCATCATGATCAGAGGTCTTGTTTTATTTTTTTCTCAGGAAGGTATTTCTGCCAGTGATCCTTCAATTTCTTTTAGTCTTGAGGACAAATTTCTCTTTGCAAGTGCATGACAAGAAAATGTCATGTAGATATGTCATTTTCTGACAATTCTCCCTTGTCCCTCCTGTGTCTCTCCCTTAACAGCTTAGGATCTCCAGAGGGTTCCCAACAGAAGTAGCAGAAAGCAGGAGAATGGTTGCACCATTAGTTGTGTGATGTTACTATTTCTTAACATCAAGAAGTAAAACCGCTGTCTTTTCAATAGTTTTTAATCATAATGATGACATCTAGCCAAAGTGCTTCACACACAGATTTCTAGTGAACAATTGGAAGAGTGCTAAAGAACAGTGTTTGGGACACAGCCACATGAATCTTTAGACCCCAGCTTGGCAAAATCTGACCCACAGATCTGGGGGAGAAAGCCAAACGTGAAAATCTTCTTGATGGGAAAACCACTTTCCCTCATACATTTCCCTCTAATGACACACCTCTCTCTGACTGGTTTCCAATGCAGACTGCCAGACAGAACACCAGCTCTGTGCAAACAGGTTTCCTTGCAGAACACTGTGGCTTCAGTGCTCACCCAAGTAACTGATTCTTGAGAAGAGGATTAACACTGCAACACTCCACAGTTGTGACAAGTTACAGTAATTCCTACTCGTGGAGCCAGCAAACCTGCAGTATCACCTCATCTGCTCAAGGGGCTGCAGGAGCGCTGGTTTGCACTGGCTCTGCTGTGGCATAAGCCTCAAGTACAGCATGTTCATCCAAGATCCCCTTAAAAACCCAGGTTTATAGTTAAATGGATTTGAATTGAATCTTACTGAAGAGACACAAGGGTATCATGAGAGATCCTGCAACACAGAAGCATTTGAGAACTCAATTTTTTGTGAAGTGAAGCATCTGTTTCTATTCTAGGTCTCCATTACAGTCTGCAAAAATGTTACTAGCTACCAGTTGACACAAAATTTGAAATAGTGAAATGGAAACACTAAATGAGTTCCCTATTAAAAACAGCCTAATTAATTTTTTTTAAAGTACCATTTTTACATTTCAAATCAAAGATTAAAACTCGTTTCTGCAGCACTCTCACCAAATACATAATTTTGCACAGTGAAATACCTGGAAATATTTGCACACAACCTCAGATAAAATTTCAAGGAAGCAAAGAAACCAAAATAAATGTTAAGCTGCCAACAAACCCAACACATTTAATTTCCTTTAGTGTATCCTTATAAAGGCAGCTTTACTTTTTTTTTCCAGATTGAAAAAAAGAAATTCTTGTCTTGTCTAAAGTTCTAATCTGTTCAGGACCTTTTTATTATTTCTCTAACCTGAGAGTTGTCAGCAGTTCCCTCAGCTTGGCACTGTCTCTCATGTCAAGCATCTGAGGGCACGGAGAGTTTCTAAATTAAAGCTGCAGTTGTGCTCAATTCATTTGAAATATGACTAAAACATTCTGCCATGACTGTCTCTATAGTATCACGTTAGCTCAACCTGCCTTTTTCCTCCTGCTACAGACTTTTTGATATATATTCCTGTCTCTTTGATCCTAAGTGAAAGACCATGCAGTGCAGGACCAATCCTGCAGCACTCCCAAGCTGGCACAGCTCCACAAGCCAGAGGTTTATGAATCACTTTTCATCTGATGAGTGCTAATTTTTCTACGTAAGCTACCTCCAGCATTTCCCACAAGGACTCAATAAATTTGAAAAATAGTTGTTGGAAATATTGCAAAATGAATACATACATAAAGAAGAATTTTGCATGGGAAATCTGGACATGAGCACTATCAGCTCTACCAGTCTAATTCAACCTGCACAGTTCTTTGCAATGGAGTATAGAGATCTGGGGACTTTTGCTGGCGTGCCAACAGACATCACAAGTTCAGTGATGAGAAAAAGAACACACAAACATAAAAAAAATCTTCATATAATCCCCTACCCCACTCTCTCCTCAGTCTCTATTTTCCTTCCTGCTGCTGTGGATTACACTAAATCCATCAAGACCCATCCAGTGAGATGGTGAGCCACAGTCCCTAAGGTCGTGTCCCTGCCCCAGCCTTGACTGCTCATAGTCCCTCAGAGTGTACGTGCACCAGTCTGAGTCGCTCACAGGATCATCAGTGTCCATACCCTCTTCAACATGGAATGTCTCCTTGCTCCAAGAGTACATCTCCAGTCCCCAGAAGTTGCCACTGTCCTAAAATATTTTTGAATGCCAGCAATTGGGGGCTTCTGGGTTAAGCTGAAGTTTTGATCAGGGGTGGAGTTTCCCACTGTTGGCAACACTTGTTTCAGAGCTGGCTGGAAGCAGCTGTGAACATCACACTAGTCAGTACTACTTCCCTCTGAGACTTAAAACCTGCAAGTTATGCCCACTTATATGCCAACAATCAATTCAGAATAAATTAGTGTGCAATGTAAAACAAAATGGTCACATTTGACAAAGGATTGTGAAAATAGCACCGAATTGTTACCACCTCCTGTCATACTCTTATACTTCACACTACCAAATATTTCTCTCAAAAGAATCCTTTGATCTTGTAATTTATATATAAAGCAGACATTTCATTTGGGGGGTTTTATTTAAAAAGTACTTTTGCCACTTAACAGATACCAATCACACCGCAGTTCTGGTTAGCAATTTGCAATCATCTACCTTTGAATCATGTACTGAAATAAACAACTCAGGGTAGAAATAGTATTTTCGGGGTTTTGTGGTTGTTGTAGTTTTGGGGTTTTTTTCCCAAACAAAAAGCAAAAAGCAAAAATTAAATGGCCCTGGCATTTTCTCTAAAAAGTTAAGTAACAATTATGAAGCTCACAGCCTTCTAAGCAGCAATTTGCATAACTGGCACTAAACTGGCACTGAATATGCAAGGTATTGGGTCCAAGCAAATAGCTTCCAATGCTGTTGAGTAGTTCATGTTTACACATATGCTTTCTATCTCTCCCATGATCCAGAGATCCAGGATTGGTTAAAATAATAAGCTTGGAAAAAATGTGGGGATTTTCAGAAAGTTGAGGGCTTATACTAGTTTTTCAGTTGTTGTTGTCACCCACTGATGAAAAGCTGCTCTTGCAATTATACTTTTCCATGAATATCAGAAAAAGGACTTTTCTCCAAGAAGGCAACAGGTTCACCTGCACACACTGAAAGGAAAGAAGTAAAGTAGAGCTCATCTACAAGGCCAGCCTCTAAAAATGTAGTATCTTTGTGTTCCCATTTGCGAAGAAAATATTGCCCAAATTCATCCATGTATCAAATCTTTCTTATCTAAATGTTTCATATGCTTCCCAATATGGCACATAACCTTGAATAACTCTACAGATTCATCATTCACCTGTGAGGTGTCCTCCGTTCCTCTTAAGATCTATGTCCTGTACAACTGCCGTTTTTCAGTTCAGTGCATACAACGTATCATGTCTTTATTATTGCTGCTATTAAACAGTTGTTAAACATGTAAGTAAAACACACATTTTAGATGTGTTTTGCTCTGAGAGTCTGAAGTTGAATAGTATCTACCCACGGAGAAATTTACCTGACTAATAGTGCTTGTGAGCCTGTGCTTCTGATTACATCTGATGTTAGCTTCCAAGAGGTTTAAGAGTAGGATTCTTGCTACCTTAAGATCATACTGTTCTTCAGCTTGGGCTGAAAAATTTGGAATGTGTTTGTTTTTGTCTTCATCTGTATCTGACTGAGTACCAATATGAATTTTCTCAAAAAAATGAGATGATATTTTACACACCAGCCAAGTCCGTATTTTTACAGATTTCTGCCTGCTCAAACTCCTGGTGATTCACTGAAGTCTCTACGGACCTTCTGGGAGCTCATAATAAATAAGACGAACAGAGTGGTGTCTGATACCTTCACCTCAGCAAGATCTACAGATTCAGCTGCAAGATATGATGAAGCTTCTGCACCTGGACATCAGTCTCAGTTCCACTCTGAAGATTAATGTAACATAGCAGTACATTCATGGTAGAGTACTTGGTTTTGAGCTGCTGTAATTTATAAACTGCTAAACACAGATACATTTCCATCTATTTCAATTTAGATGAATATGTATGGGTGTCAAGAAACATAGTTGAGGACAAAGGCTGGTGGCAATTGTTGAGGAATTAATTTAGTGCAGGTAGCTCAGTGTGCAGCTGCAGTGCGAGCAGCAGGATGAGGTCTGGGGAGCAGGAGCCTGAGCCTGAGGCAAGGGGCTATGAACTGCCGACCCTTTGGATAACAAAGGGCCCCGAGGATCTGTGGTGCCAGCTAGGGGAGCGGGCACTCAGAGACAGGGCAGGAGCCGATGACCCGCAGACTTTGATGCTTAGACTGTATGGTTCCTTTGTTGGGGTCCCTCCTTGGAGGCACCCAGATAGAGCTGTTATTTTGTTATTTAGTTATTGCACTATGATAAAGTTATTTTAAGAATCTGGACATCTGAGACTCTGCTATGGGAAACCTAGCATCGAGCATCGATGACTGTGTGAGTGTGGGGTATGTAGCAGCGAAGGTGCTTCAGTCCCAGCTCAGATGGGTAAGAATGACTGCCAGAGTGGCTCCAGGATGGTCAGACAGGGAAGTTTTTGTCTGTGGAGAAGATAGGTGGGAATTCCAATGTGTCTGGCAACCATAGGTTAAAGAAGGCTTGTGAGTCAGTCCTCAGCAGTACCACCTCAACTGTAAAAACACATTTATATAATAATTAAAAATGACTGGCTGTGTACTACCCTTCATTCTGGCCATATGCACATATAGTCCTTCACAACAATAAATATGTGTAGAGGTATCATGTATTTCTTTCAGGTAGCTATTCTCCCTTACATTACAAAAGGCTTAGCATATACTTAATTGAGCTCCATATCCAGTGGATGACAAAAGTGTTGTTAATAGGCTAGGCTAGACTAAGCAAAGATCTAACAAGTCAGGATTGTATATAATACAGTCTCACTTGGACACATATTCTTCATTTCATGTAAAGGCAACTGTATAATTTTGAGAGGTTTTAAATTACAATTTGCTGATCATGGTGCACTTTGCACAGTTGATGCCATGTGGAAAATTTGTGGGTGTCATTTTTAAAACAGTTTGGTTCTGTTTGAGATCTTTCATCAACAAAACCTTCAATGCAACTCTTTTCTTTGGTGGATGTTCAACAAAAGCATTTTTATAAACAACAAATCACAAAAAGCAGCATAAGAGGACGTTCATAGTTTGGCAGAACTGGAATAGCACATAACTATAACAGAGCAGAGGACTCATGCACTTAGCTTTGAATGTAACTTATAAGTGACAAAGAACTTCATTTAAACTGACACCGCCACAGAGAAATTTACAGTCTCACTTTCTCCAGTTTCTCTGGACATTTCAACCTGCCTAATCAACCCACCCTTTCTGAGTTCCCAACAAGGTGGAAAGCAGACTCAGTACTGTGTACACAAAAGGCCTTGTTGCTGTTGATCAGCCTTCAGACCTCTGTGCTCTGGATCATGATCTACCCTCAAAGCATTTGAATTGTTTATAGACAGGGATCGCATAAAATTTGCTGTAGAAAAGGAAGATGACTTCTGCTTGGCAAATGCATTCCAAATGGGCCACCACTGCTAGTGGACAATTTTTCTGCTGGAATAGTTAGGCAGGTGAAAGCAGGCTGGAAAAAACACTCCTACCAAAAGCTGGATGTGGAGAGAATGAATGGCTTGCTTATTTTAAGACTAACTCAGATGAAATAAACCATATATTTCTGGAATTAGTTGTATAACCTGATATACTGAAGTGAGTCCAAAGGAGGGCCACCAAGTTGATTAGAGGGATGGTGCACCTCTCCTATGAGGAAAGGCTGAGAGAATTGGGTTTGTTCAGCCTGGAAAAGAGATGGCTTAGAGGTGACATAATTGCAGCCTTCCAGTACCTGAAGGGAGCCTATAAGGAAGAGAGAGAGGGACTTTTACAAGAGCGTGTAGTGACGGGGCAAGGGGTGAATGGCTTCAAACTGAAAGAGAGAAGGTTTAGATTAGACATTAGGAAGAGATTCTTTACTGTGAGGGTGGTGAGGCACTGGCACAAGTTGCCCAGAGAAGCTGTGGATGTTCCATCCCAGGAAGTGTTCCAGGCCAGGTTGGATGAGGCTTTGAGCAACCCAGTCTAGTGGAAGGTGGCCTGGCTCATGGCGGGGGGTGGAACTAGATGATCTTTAAGGTCCCTTCCAACCCAAACCATTCTACTATTCTATGATATTGCACTGAAAAAATCGAAACTGTCCTGCTCTGTGTTTCAAGTCCTATTCCAGAATTTAAGAAATCTATCCTGGGTTTCAAGATGGGTCTTGAATAATGCCTTGGTGATACAATAGTCGAGGCTGAAAAGGACACCTCATCTTCATCGTTAGCAAAGGATCCATCAGTTTTAAATGACCTTTATTTGCTCAAGAAGCCTTTGTCTGTACTTTTATCTGTTAATATGCCATTTTAATAGGGAAAAGGTAATTTTGGTTTATGATAAGGTAACATGAAGTTTATGATAATTTATGACATGAAGTTCTGTGGTAGAGTTGTCTATTCAGCACAGGAATGGTAGCATTCTGCATAAAACACACCAATCTTTTTCAATTCCAGTATGGTCATATATCACTGCTTTTCTAAGAAGTGGATTTGGAAGCTTCCCAGATGATACATCTCCCCTTTCTTTTTCTATCACACCTCAAAGAATGAAGCTGACCAGGGAAATAACAGGAATTAACATACTTTTCGAAAATGCATGTGCTACCTACTCTCTCTCTCTGAATAACATCTGGATTTTCTTCAGAGTGCCTGGCTGTATAGCTTGGAAATACATGCCAAAACATCTGCAAGTAGGCTGCATATTGCAAAGCATCTGCAGCTTAGAGCTCATGGGAATCCCTTGAATCATGGCAGAGGAAGCCCCAGGGAGAGGGGAGGAAGGGGAAGAAAGTGTAGGCAAAACCCAAAATCTTTGTGCTGCACTGTTTGCATGAAAGAGAAGTAAAACCAAAATGAGAGTTAAGAATGAAGAATTATTGCCTTGTTCAATCATCATTGCAGAACTGCAGTCACTTATATACAGAAGAAATACAATTCTGTTCATATCACTACAGATCTTTAAAATGCTATCATTCAGCATTCATACATCTTTATCATAACTGCATACAAAATTAAGACTGAAAAATGTTTCTTCTACATTCTTTCTTTCGGTTGCCAAGTTTATATGAGCTATCATCTTGTCATAAACTGTCATGGTTTTAGTTCAAAGTCAAATACACCTTTAGGTGTATTTACTTTGTTTGTTTGTTTGTTTGTTTGTTTTTATTGTACTTACTTATTATTTATTTTACCTTCCCTGCTAAAGTTACTGTCTTTATCAAACTGTCCCAAGAGAACTGATCGGAGACTTTGATTTTGAACAATCACATTGAGCTGGGATTGAACTGATTTGAATTTATAAATTCATTATGAAGAAAAAAAAATAGGCAGAAAAACTGGTATCTAAACTGCAATCATTGGATCAGGGATGATCGTTATATTTATCTATACATTTACCTATTCCTGTTTTAGATTATGGCTGTGAGAGGATGCATACTTGCTTATTCCTCTCATCATCTGTTTATATACCTTTAGTCCTTGAATTTCTCTTTAACTTTCTCTACAGAGAAAATATCTGACCACAAAATAAATTACTAGAGCCAGCCTTAGAGTTAGAAACCACATGCCCTAGCCAAGAGAAAATGCAGACTAAAAGACATTTATGGTAGAAATACTGTTCACTGCTCCTGCTGAAGCCAGGCTACAGCATAACAAGGAACGAGGCCAAAAGGAGAGTACAAAACCACGACAGGAGAAATTCCATGGCTGCATTCCTGCCCCGGAGATTTTTCATGTACCTACTACTAGACTACAACTAAATAAAAGACAAACAATTCTGGAGCAAAGATGAGGAGCCCCCTTGCAGTTATGGGCCTTAGTTTCTATAAATGGCAACCAAGTCCACTCAGAAAGCAAATGCAATCTCTCACTGAAGTATATAATAATGGCCAGTCTTCGCGAGCGAAGATTTGGGAAAGGTCATTGACCCTTCGAGCCTGCGCAGTGGATTTTTTAGGTGAGACACAGCGTGCGCTGAACTGAGCCCACCCTTTAATCCTGAGGTTCATCTGCCGGGGCCGAGCAAGCTTGGACAGTGGCAATGAGGGTCTCAGAACGTAGGTTTTTGTTTTAGAGTGACCTTCTCTTAGATGGATTGCCTTACAGGGCTGACGAGCTCCATCTGCCCGGGGGGCCGGGAATCGAACCCGGGTCGCAGTGGTGAGAGTCCTGCACCCTAACCACTAGACCACCAGAGTATCTGATAAAAAAAGAGGCTTCAGGGAAAAAACCAAAACCAAATCCAAAACCAACAAAACCCTCCTAACTCTTTTTCATAAAGCCCCCTTAAATTTTAAGGAGAAGCTAAGAAATAGTTGCAAGCCAAGATATATCTTCTAACTGCCACTGTTTGCTTTCTTGAGCTGAATTTCTATTTTGAAAAGTGACAGGGAAAAACAAAATGGCCCTATTTTCAGTGTCTGTCCATTTGTGGTCTATGAACTGTTAGTTAGTTTCAACAGCATTGCCCAGTTAAAATCATCAGGATTACATGAGTGTCACTGAAGATACATTTCAAAACAAGGAGGCTGGGCAGCAATTCCGCAGCTGACATGACCAGAGATGTATTACTGGCCAGTTAAGTAAGTATACAGCTTCACTGGGGTTGAAGACATATGTGGATTAGACATAAACAGAACTAATTTGCATTAAAAAAAATCAGTTGAAGTCCAGAAGAGTTAGGCAATGGGCTACAAGCTGGTTTCACTTCAGATGCTCTCTCTAGTCATACTTTTCTTATAGTGTTTCTCACTCCTCAGAGGAACTGCTCTTCAGTGAGCTGCCTTTCTCCTGGCTTTCCTGCAGATCATGCTGCTGTACTACTTCCTAAAGAGAATGTCCTTTCCTCAGACCTGGAAAGAGCCTTCTCATTAAAGAAATGATGCCAGGTTCAGCACAGAGCTTTCAGTAAAGAACTAAACAAAAAGTTGACAGTGGTTTGTGTGTTACACTTTCAGAAGGGTACATTTTGTTCTTCTTGGTTTCAGTCCAAAATAACATCAGTCTAGAGCTTACTGGAATTCATGCTGGCTTACACCACTGGAAGTGAAAGTGAACTGGTGTCAAAAGACAAATACATTTTGTTGGTGAAGAGAAAGAGATGTGCAGTTTGAATTAAAAAAACTCATACCTTCTGGTAAGTGGTAGCATCAGCCTTCAGTAGCACTACTCACTTAAAAAGCATGGTACTTGTGCCAGTAACATCCAGTTATTTTTATTCTATATTCTATTTCATCAGTATAACAAAGTTGAATCACTGAATTTGATCTTAATCTGCCTGGGAAAAATCTATCTTCTCATTTTATAAGCTTTCAATCAAGATTTTACAAATATTTTTATTTTCTTAAAAATATTGAAGAGTTAGCATGGCATCTAATTGATTTTTGGTTTGGTTTTAGCTGACTCAGATGAAAATATTTTTTTTTTCTCTAACAAAAACTCATACTGATAAACCAAGACATATCATGTAAATTCTACAAGTATTCACTCTTCTTTCATATTAAGCATATAGGTGTAAGAGAAGAACAATTTCCTTATACTGACATTTGTAGTATGGAAGGTTTGCATTACCGTGATGCGGAATGGAACATCCCCCCTCCCCCCCAGGAATAAGAAAATAAACATATAACAAAAATTTCTCACTGGCAAAAACAGCTGAAGTGCAATAAAGACCAGTCAGCCACAAAATAGTTGCACTAAATCTGCACCTGGGGTTGGTTTCCTTTTCTTCTTTTTTTTTGTTTGTTTTTTAATTTAAAGAGGCAGATATAAGTCAAACTGAGAGTAGAGAGATCCTAAATACACAGTGCAGTATGAAACTGTCTCTTCTGAGACAGGTGAATAAGATATAAAATAATGTATGCTTTTGAAAAAGCACTTTCTGCTCATCATAGCAATGCAACGCCTTTTTAAAACCAATGACTACAGCATATACAAGTCCTTTATCCTACTGATTTGAATCTTTTGTAGTTTTAAATAGACTTCCAATAGCTAAGCATTAAACTAGGGGCATAAAAGCCTTGTGAATCCAAAAGTTCCACTGCTGTGAATCCCTCTGCTGTTTGAGAGAAACAGATTCAAAAAGCAGTAACGGCTCTGAAAGGGGAAAAGGGTGACATCTGTACCTAGACAGTCACTTACCGGAAAAGAACTAAGATCTTTACAAGCCTGCTTCTGATAAAATTTAAAGAAAATAAGAGGCAGAGTGGGCACAGGCTGTTTTAATGTTATCCAGCTTTAAACCTGATCTTCTTTATCAAGAAACAGTATCTGTTTGAAGATAACTTCAAGGTTAGCACTGTTTCAAGCAGAGATATGGACTAGATGATCTCTCAAGGTCATAGATTCATTGAACCACAGAGTATCTCAAGATGGAAAAGACACATAAGGATCATTGAGTCCAACTCCCTGCTCCTCACAGGACTACCTAAAACTAAACCACATTATTAAGAGCATTGTTCAGACACTGCTTGAACTCTGACAGGCTTCATGCCATGACCACTTCCCTGAGGAGCCTGTGACCAAACACCCTCTTCAGTGAAAACCTTTTTCCTAATGTCCAAGGGACAGTCCGTTCTAACCTCAGAAGTATGATCCTACAAAAACCCCAGTGCTATGAATACATCGATAGGGTCCACCATGCAAAGGCAGGATGTCGAGGACAACAAAGGAACTAGACACAAGGGCATCTGCTACTTAGGGATGACTTTCTTGTGTCTACACTCTCAAGGAAACTCTGAATGTGAAGGTGACTGGGACAGCAGAAATCAACGTATATCTAACACTAGGTGTTTTTTCAAACCTAAGTATCAACAAAATAGTTGTTTGGAAAACCCTCATATTTTTTTTACCCCAGTTGCAGAAAATCTGCATCCACACACCGTCTCCAATTCTTCTATGTGCATACAATTCCAAAGGAATACACTATTTGAATTAAAAAGGACCATAAATATTTTACTCAGAAGCTTGTGACATCATTTTATTGTATTTTGTAGCATTCTTTCCATGACATGCCTAATACAATATTTGTAACATCTATTGAAAGGCTTGTATGAGGGCATTCACTGCACTTAGAGCCAAATTTGTTAACCAATAAGCAAACAGGCAGCTACAGTTCCTATTGTCTTTTAATTTTTTTTTTGAAGTGAACATTTTATGTCCAAAATAGCAGCCCAGGATCAGAACAATCTTACTGTCCATAACATTACTGTGTTCTAGGTAAATATGAACATATAGTGAAAATCTCACAGTTAAGTGGAAGTCCACAAGCAGTTTATGGAACATTCATATGTCTAACTACTGCACATTTCAGTAGCAACACTTGTCATAGCTAAATACTGATACATTTGTGCTTACAGATGCTTTATTTCCTTAGTTTATTTGAAAAGCATATAGCCCATAAAACAAAAACTGGTATTTGTGGGATTTTTCTAAAGTATATGTCAAAATGAGGTTTGTGAAGGTCTGGGGTCTGTTTCGCTTTTTCATTTTTTGTGTAGGTCATATACAAGTTTTAGTCCTAGAACTGAAATAATTTCTCTAATTATTCTCAGACATCTTAAACATCACATTTTAGTGTGAGCTTTTCCCAGCAGGTATCCAAAAATCTCCTTGAATGATAGTCCAGTAATGCTAGATTACCAAATTACACATCCTGAGCCATTTTAACATCCTACACAGAAAATTGTCTCCACTCTCCATCCCCCCCCCAAAAACCCAAAGCAAACACCAGCTGCAGATTAAATTTGACCTCAAGTAACTTTTTCTTTTGTTTCTCCCCTATTCAGGTATTTATTTTCTGTATCTGACTGCATCAGGACTAACTGAAATAAAACACTGTATTATATTTGAAAAAAACCAACAAACTACACATACAATCTTAGATACCAAGAACTTTACATATAATTTCTGTCCTGACACTCAAAATATCTATCGTCATTGTGCCTCATCTTAAAAACATTACACTTCTTCTTCTGAGACAAAATACATGAGGGCTGAGATAGGAGTACAGAATAGCATAAAAGATTTGTGGACTAGTCTGGCAAGTATACTTCAGAGCTGACACTCCATGGTGAGGGTCAGTGCAAGGTAGTTTTGTAAATGAGTGTCCTTTGCAAATGAGAAAAAAAATCCAGTTTGTAACTCTTGAGGAATATGAGAAGATACTTAAAACATAGTAAAAAGTAAACATTTACTGGATTAAAGTACATTACTAGAACCAACAGGACATACTTTTAAACATGTATAAAGTATTATACAGAAAGATGCATAGATGTACAGTAAATATGTTCATTTATATGTAGACAGAGTAGTATGTACACATAGAGTCTTGCTGTGCTTCTGTAAGTCTAAGCAGTGAATCCTGTGGCATGTTGTCTTAAAGCAGTTTTATTATACAACTGTTTTGATGTAGCAGGTGCTGAGAACAATGTACATTAACACTAAGTAGGTAAGTCATATTCATTTACTCTTGAAATGTACAAATATAGGAAACAAAGGCCATAAATGCAACAGTACCTACACCTCCAAGACTTCCTTTTTTTATTTATTTAAATATGCACAAGTCCGCCTAATGGTGCTACGTAGATTTCTTTCCTGGTCAACATGTTGACCAAGCACTCAGAACGTTATCTCTGATGCACTTCAGGACCACTTCCACTGATTCAACTCAGTGTGCTCCTGACCTTGAAGTCTTCAGGTCAAAAATGAAAGGAAAAAAATAAAATAAAAAAATATATAAATAAAACAAACAAGCTTGTGGGCTTTATTTTCACAAGTTATTTGCCACCAATACTGTCAAAGCAGCTGAACTGTAGTGCATCCATGGGCAGGAGCATATAGCAGCTTTTGTGCACTTTGCAAAAAAAATATATTAAAGAAAATCAAGTCTTTACTGGCTTGTTTTATCTGTCGCTAAAAAGATGCTGTGCTGCTTCTGAGCCCTTTCCATCAAGTTCTTTTTCTTCTTTTTTTTGTCCTTTGTTTTTGCTGGTCTTCTCCCTGAAAAAAAAAAAAAAGAAAACCAAATCATAACAATGAGTCGAGTAAGGAATACAGAAATTAGAAAAAAAAACCCAACAACAAAAGCAGCTCATTTGTACAGAAATTATCAAATAGGGACTGCAAAGGTAATGATGGTTAATGAGCTTCAATCTCAGTGAAAGCACAAGTTTTCAGTGTGATAAAAAAGGATCCCTGACTGTCATCACTTGTCCACAGGCACAATTTTGCTGGTATGAGTAACCATGTTGATGCAGGTTTCGTTTTTGGCAGGGCAGGTCGCACAAGCAACGTTATGCAAGTGCCTAAGGCTCAGAGCCAAAAGAGTATGTAGACTCCTAACTCACTGGAAACTGGATATATGCCTTAGACCCTTGCGTAAATTTGCTTGAGTGAGTAATCCTATTTAAGTCATGTCCAATATATCTGTGATTTCAATGAGAAATTAGGCATTACAGCCCAAGTATTTGGTTGGATGCCATCCGACACGCTTTGGCAGGAACATTACCACCTCTGTGAAGAACTGTTGTTACTGCTTATTAGTACACTGTGTCTAGTTCTCACAGTATATTACTGTGCAGAAACAAAAATTACACTTCATACTTCTTACTATTGGAAATTCACTGAAAAATAACCAAATTCAGGAAATCAGGATCAATTCAGGAAAAAAATTCTCAAGTTTCTTGAATGGGAAAGCTTTTCCTCTTCAGCTCTAATAATAAATCAGTGCCCTTTGGTTATCTCAGCAAAGATATCATGGACTGAAAAAATGTCAGATACAAAGGCCCTCATTGGGCAATGCATTACCTTTTAAGTATATGCTTAAATCCTATCAAGTCTAGTAGGATTTAAGGAGACGGCCAAATGCTGTCAGGTGTGAGAATGGTCTGGGTTTTCTTGGCAGTATCATATACTAAAATATGTGATCAATGGTAAAAAAATAAGGTTATTAAACTCTAGAAGTGACAACTTTGTAAACTTTCAGGAGCACCATATGAATTTAACAAGACAGTAAAAGGAAATTCAATTAGCAGGTTACATAAAAATATGAAAATACATTTTTCATCTATATTGTCAGTACACTGCTAAACGAAACAAACGTTTGCCAATCCAGCTTTGTCTTATTTTCATATTATTTCTTAATTTAAAAGACTCAAACCAGTTACAAGAGTTTTTCTCTATTTCATAATAACACTGAATAAATCTCATTCTAAAATCATCAAAATTTATGATTCATTGAAAATATAGGCTTATATACTTCAGCTATATATGTATATATACATAATACACTGACTAGGCTACTATTCTATAGGAATTACTGGAATACTTGTATATAAAATAGGACAAGACATTAAGGTAAAAAGCATAGGAGTTTAGTCCATATTAAAAATCATAAAGGTCCTTGGAGTTTACTTCTGCTTCTCATTAAAGTCTGGCATTAAGGTTACTATGGCATTTTGCCATTTTTAAATCTAGTTAATCCTACACAATAAATCCTTAGTCCGACCAAGCATTAATCAAAGCAGCTTTTAAGTTAAAACTCTTTAGTAACACTCTATCTAATGACGAGGCACACCTAATGAGGTCAGAGGCAAGGAACACTTGACACAAAGTGGCATTACAATAACACAATTCGAACTATAGAAGTTTTCACATATATATATATTTATACTTTTAACGGAATTCCACTAGCTGGTACATTGTAAGGCATCAGATCTTAGATGAATGTATAGTTCAACACTAACTTGCATTTTCAATATTCTAAATTTTTTAACCCACATGTTCAAAATATTTATTAAGGAAGCAGAAGATGAGGGGAAATGGAAAAGAGTGACCAATTCTGCTGGTCAATCGATTCTCACAAGACCAGAAGAATCAATCAGAGCTTTATTGGAGTTTTGCTACACAGTTTGCTCAGTGATCTTACTTTCTGAGGTTTTCCATTATAGAGACTGATTAGTAAAAGAAATATAAACTTAAGTCAGTGTCTCATCTAGTTTCTCTATGACATCCTCTAGAGATTAATTGCTTACTGTAAGTAAGTTTAAGGCAGTGAAAGACCCTACTATTTTTCCTCTAAAACACTTTGAGATACAAGGATAAAATGACTCACAACACAGTTGGTATCTCTGTCTAAGCCTTAGAAAGTAGATCCTGCAACACAAACATCAATTCAAATTGCCAGCCCACTCCCCATATGATATCCTTAAAATAGAAATGAACTGGACTAGATTTCAGTGATTTGACATGTCATTGTGCAACAAACACATTACAATGTTTCTGCTGCTCTGTAGCAATCGTCCCTGTACCTGCTTTTGTCCCAAGGCACACCAAAGGCAAATTACCTTCTTTTACACGTGCCATGGAGTAGCAACCTAAGTAGAGGCAGCATAGCTGCCACTGATAGCTGATAATTTGTTCTCCTATGAGGAGCGCTTTATTCGCTCATTGTGTCTCAAAGTGCCCTGTTGTACAGAATAAGTTTCAATATTTTCAGGGCAATATTAAACCACACAGGATAAAATCCAGATGACTTGGTGATGCTGAGTCCCAAATTCCAAATGTCATTTAAACCAGAAAATAGAATATAAAAGGTATTTCTTGCTAACCATCAGTTCCCATACTGTTAGTAGAATGCAACAGAGATAAGAGATTAGCAAGAAAAAAGTGACTATAAAGACTAGAGAGTTCAAACAAAGTATGCTGCTGAAGTCTCCAAGCATGAGAATTTTTATTAAATGCACATTTCAATTACAGTGGTTATTTTATTAGCAGAAGCACAGTGAACAGCAGTATCTTTTAATATCTTACTACATAACTCTTTAGAAGGACACGATGCTTATGATACGTAATGTAGATCCTCTAAGAGGACCCAGGACCCAAACTCTCCCAGTCCCCTGACTGGAGGGTAGTGGGGAGAGGACAGCTGATGGTGGAGACAATCCCCCGGGCCAGGTGGCAGCTCGGTGTCATGAGTTAGGTGTTGGACAACCTCATCTGAGCTTTGCACAACCTTCCCCACACCTTGCCATGCTCACTGCTCCTTAAAGCAAGAGCCCTGACCCCAAGTCCTTCTCTCCATAGGAAGCAGCAGGGCTCTGCCATGCTTGGCTTTGTTGGGCAGCTGAAAAGGAGTGGATTTTTCAGCAGCAGCAGATTAGTCCAGAACCTGCTGTTGCACACAGAAGGTAGTTCCTGACTGAAGCAAATGAGGAGGGAGAGTAAAAGGACTGCCTCTTTGGAGGGATTTTATCACTACCAACAACAGGCTATAATGTTATTGTACAGAACAGGAAGTAACAATACAAGAGAGCTGGAGAGGAATTTTTTACAAGGGTCTATGGTGATGGGGCAAGAGGAAATGACTTTAAACTGAAAGAGTGTTGGTTTAGATTAGATATTAGGAAGAGATTCTTTACTGTGAGGATGGGAAAGCACTAGAACAGGTTGCCCAGAGAAGCTGTGGATGCCCCATCCCTGGAAGTGTTCCAGGCCAGGCTGGATGGGGCTTTGAGCAACCCAATCTAGTGGAAGGTGGCCCTGCCCTTGGTGGAGAGGGTGGAACTAGATGCTCTTTAAGGTCCCTTCCAACCCAAACCATTTCATGGTTCTACGAATATCTGAGATATAAAGTCTGATTCAGCCAGCCTATAAACCCCTCCTGATCAGAAGCAGTACCCAAGAGAGCAAACAGTCCAGTGCAGCTGCCTGGGATCCAAAGCCAGCACCACTCTAAGTGACATTTCATCCCTCCTAGTGGAATGATGCTTGCCTGCTTGTCATCTGGCAGAGAGCCATGCACCTTGTTGCTCCTTTCCAAGGGACAGGTCTCCAGATAAGGCCTCATCTTCAATTTTAATTTTATGACTGCAGTTTTTATTTATTTAATGACTGGTGTCAGGAGCAAGGAGAGCAAATACAAATAATTCATACAAAGGCCAGAATATCTGAGCACTGTTTCAGTTACTATATGCCTATATTTATCTCGCTTAGAAATACTGCATACTCCTTCAGGATCCACCTGGTCAATCTGGGATACACACTACCTGGTTCAGAAGGAGTCTTATCATCTGACAGCTGCAAAGGCAGCTTTCTCTGGACAGGGTTTGGGCAGCAGATTCCTAACATCCAGGGCACTCCTGATTCTCCAGAACTAAAATGAAGCAAATGTATTCACAGGGACTCCCAGCCACATTGTTTGAGATCCTTGACTCAGCCAGCCAGTTTCAGTTCAGTATCTGAACTGTGCTTGACTTGCTGTATAAGCACCGCCGTAGGAACGGTGCTTCTAACAAACTCACTGTGAGTTTCAGCAAACACAGTATACAGCCACATGGGGGCAGCAAATTTAAAACATTCAGTGAAAAGGGGAAAAAAAAAACAAAGCAAAACAACTATCTGCAGTTTTATTTCACAGTGTAATACTCCCCAACATTTTCAGCAGTCTCACATACA